>NW_025535972.1:0-73631 GCF_020615455.1 Coregonus clupeaformis | reverse complement strand
CCATTCAAGGCCATTTAGCTTTAATCAGAGAGAGGGAGAAGATGATAGAGGCTAACAAAAGGGAGGAAGAGGAAATAAGGAAGATCCTTGAGAAGTACTAGAGGGGTGAGTAGAGAACCCTGAAGAGGAGGAGGAGAACCCTGAAGAGGAGGAGGAGAACCCTAAAGAGGAGGAGGAGAACCCTGAAGAGGAGGAGGAGAACCCTGAAGAAGAATGAAGATGACAAGGAGGATCTTGTCCCAGCCGAAAGGGGCTCCACCGATAGAGGCGATTCCACATGGGGCGGGAGGAACCGTCCGTCCGAACACCGGCCAGAGGTGTACATACTATAGTAATTGCCTATTAAGTGCCAAATAAAGTAACAGGGTTGACTGTAACAGGGGTTGACTATTTCATTTTGAATCGACCAGAAATCCCTGTGTGACAGTGGGAATGGAATGCAAGTTTGCCAAACAAATGTAAATAGTTGAAATCATTCTAGACCTTCTATCTATGGGTAACAGGGTTGTAATGTTATGCTTGACCCACCCAGTGGTGATTTTAGCATGTCAATGTTGGTGGGGGAAACTCCGGCATTTTTTATTTCTTCCAGATGCATGCCAGCAAAGCCACAACACAACACTAAACAATACATTGATTGCACTATAACGGTGACAAACGGTGCCCACAAACTGTTAGGGCCTACATAAAGCTGTCCCAAATGCAGAGCTTTCTTTGCAGCACCATGGAGTGAATCCTTACCACCGCTACACCTGGCTTTCAGCGAGCCTTGTCAGGCAAACGAAACAGTTAATTAAACCTAATTTACTGCCTTTTAAAACAACATAGCTGATATGGCTGACTTGCTTAAACAAATGTGGTTTCTAATGACAATTGAGATGTACAAACTATGGCATAAGGGGGACGACGAGGCGGAAAAGAGGCAATCCGTAATTTAGATGAAGACATTAATGAGCGAGCTAGGGTGGAACGTAGTCAATATAACTATTTGTTCAGCACTTTTGAAATGTACAGCGACATAATTTAGAACATGGGCCGTTCTTACAGTATTCTCCCTGTACACCAAGTCAGAACCCTGGGATAAATAAAGGGGCATATAAGCAGACAATGAAAGCTCTTACAATATTCGATCATTACATTTCTCTAAAACAGGCTTAGTATTACTTTCTTAGCTACAGTATACATATCTCCCTGGCATATTACATCATTTATGCAGCAGCATTGAATACATTTTTGGACTCACCTTGTTGTGCTGTGCTCACTTGAACAGGAAGGTAGCGCGGCGGTCCTTTTTGTAGGAACATTTTGTCAAAGTCCGGCATTCTCTGGATTTATGGTGCTTTCAAGACAACTGTGAACTCTGAAAAAAACAAGGTTGAATCATGACGTCAGCGATCTTCAGGTCGGAGCTCTAGAAAGAGGCTCGAGTTCCAGACTTGAAATTTCGACTTGGATGACCGTTCAAAACGTATTTTCCCCAGTCGGAGCTCATTTTATTCAGAGTTCCCAGTTGTCTTGAATGCGGCATAAATCATGCTGGATTGACAGCATGGCCAATGTATTCAACCTTTTCTGGCCCGTGGTGTGTTGCATGTGAATGTTGATCCTTTTAAGCTTGGAAAAGTGGCCCTTAAACCCAGACTTGGTCCTCACATCCACTCCACTGAATAGCAGGCTAGTGATTGCTTTGCAACGCTTGCAGTTAGCCACTGATTCCTTCCAAACCACTCATTGTTGAATTTGCGATTTCCAACTTGTTGTGTAATGTTTATGTCCAAAGGCCGATGAGCACCGATACGTTTTATCTATAATTTCTCTTCATATGACAAGGATTGAAAAAGGATTTGCCAGTAGATTGTCGACTTGATTCATGATGACTGCTTGTCTAGCTTGCTAGCTAAGATTTTGAAAGTATGATGTTGACATGATCCGTCCCAATCAAAGCTACGGTAGATATAACGTGATTTGACGTCATTTTATCTGTGGCCAATGACCTTGAGCCTTCTTGGATGGGCACTTCTAATGTAAATCTATGGCAGCACCCAAGGGGCTTGAATTTTTCGAGCTCTCCCCGTAGATTTTGCTGTGACGTAGTGTCCCCATGAGTGACAGAACACTGAGCCAATCACGGCGCAACTAGAGAACATTACCAATCCATTCGCTCTGTATTTTCCACTGGCTGCCCCACCACCACCACAGAAAGCACTGAGCCGGCTGAAACACCTGCATTCTGGAGCTGCTTTACTGAAGAAAGCAACAAAGAGACCATGTTTGTACGCGGCTTTATTAACTCAATTATTTAAAAAAATTGTTACATTGTTTGCAAACTGATATGTGACACGTATTAATGCCAAAATAACATGCAAAATTGGCACACCATTTTTAAAAATCAATATTTTGTTGTTGTTGAGCTAAACAGGTGGGGATCTGCTCCAGCTGCACTGAATGCACACACTGTATATATATTTTCTGTTGTATTTCTGACTTTATGTTTTTTTTTACCCCATATGTAACTCTGTGTTGTTTTTATTGCACTACTTTGCTTTATCTTGGCCAGGTCGCAGTTGTAAATGAGAACCTGTTCTCAACTGGCTTACCTGGTTAAATAAAGGTGAAATAAATAAATAAATAAAAAATGATGGGTCGCCACTGCACCTGTCAGCAACGCCTGTGGCAGAAATCCACTCATTTGAAGCGGTGTCCACATACTTTTGTATATATAGTGTATTCATGTACTTACAATAATGCGTTGGGTCAACTTATATTAAATGTACTTACAATAATGCGTTGGGTCAACTCCTATTGCACAGAGTTGATTTATGATTTCTAGAATGTTTTAATTATATGCCTGGACTTTTCACTGTCTTTTTTTTTTTACAATTTATATCTTGTTAAATATGAGCCACTATTGGTCACTGACTTCAGTTTCTTTGCATTTTGCATCATTCCATTACATCGTTAGTTTACCTTTCTTTCCTCGGTCACGTTGGTGTGGTTGCTCCTGAGGATCGCTAGCAATAGTGGATCACGTTAGGCAGTGGCGGCTCCTGAAAAAAATTCTCAGGAGGGGCAATTTTTCTGATGATTTAGGTGACCTACACACATTTTAAAAAAAGATATGTCCAGCAACAACATGAAGACAGGGGCAGCATATAAGTCAATACCAGAATCATTTATTGACTGATCTGGGGAGATGGATTCCAGTTTCTGTGACAGATTATAAATAATCTCTGATGCCTTTGTTATATTAGCTTTTGGTTGAATGTACTGTCGTAGTAAATATATAATGTTATAGCTTGGTCTGACTAAAATCTTGTGCATGACCCATTTTGTGTTGGGCCTTTGTATTCAATACAATGAACAAGAGTCCTATCTTGTCAGCCTTGTCAGCAGGTGGCTAAGGATAACACCCACGCCATAGGTCTCTCAGTTCTTCCAACTCACGAGTTCTTGCCCTGAGGACACACACACACACACACACACCCACACACACACACACACACACACACACACACACACACACATCATCACTGATAAACACACACACACACACACACACACACACACACACATCATCACTGATAACAAACACACACACACACACACACACACACACACACACACCACACTGATAACAAACACACACACACACACACAAATCCTCTTCTCTTAGGCTGAACATCTGAAGACAGAGAACCCGACTCAGAGCCAATGCAACAGTGACACTAGCCTGGAGGTGACCTCGCCCAACTCATCAGGACCAATCAGAAGATCAGAACTACTAGATTCAACCTACTTCATTTTATTGTATAAAATGTCAGCACACAATGTTTAGGGGCTCTTCTGATAAACTCCCTACGAGTTTGACGAACGGGTCCGTGCACGCGATTCCAGATATCTTTACCTCTGAATAAACTGCCTTATATTATACAATTATCCACCTTGTCCAAAAGTCTCTACTTGGTCTCCGTTCTCCAGTAAACTTGTTTTATCAACAATAGTAAGGTTCAATGACACAGAAAGCAGTTCAATGTCGGGGTACAGAGTCGCTCTCTTACCAGGATCGCGGTCCGCTCTGACCAGGGTGAAGCCGGCCGGCTCCATCTCTCTGTCCGGGACTCTGTCATCCAGCCAAGTCTCCCAGCTGTATTGGGATTCCGCTGCCAGCAGCGTTTTCATTATTTAGTCCGTTCGTAGCGGGTATGTACACGATCAACAAGATCAGTCCAAAACCGAAGATCAGTCCAAAGCAGAATGTTTGCAGAATGTTTGTAAACTAAGTCTACAAATTAAAAACATAAAATAACGCCACACTGCAGGTCGCAACATAGACGCTGCTAGCCGCCATTGTCTTAGTTACGTTCAACGTTACGCCACGTATGACGAAAGCGCGTAAGTGCATGCCCACAGACACCCATAGAGAA
This sequence comes from Coregonus clupeaformis, assembly GCF_020615455.1. Lineage (NCBI taxonomy): Eukaryota > Metazoa > Chordata > Actinopteri > Salmoniformes > Salmonidae > Coregonus > Coregonus clupeaformis. The sequence continues at coordinate 69,207 of NW_025535972.1, read as the reverse complement.
TGTATTGAAAGCTTTGAAATGTGAAAAAAATAGATTTTACATGACAGGCTATGAGAGACTTCTGGGCGATTTTCAACCTGACTGAAATCGCCCAAAAAACGGGCGGGGCCATTTGAAGCACGACTTTAGCCTGATTTGACATTTAGTGGCTGGCAGATCAGACGTGAACACTGATAACTGCTGTTGCCGTGATATAATTGATTAGAAAAAAAATCCCTTCCTTTTCCCCGTTTGGCAGTGCGTCGCCCATATCGCCCTATTGAACAAGCCGTCCCTGACGTTAGGCTAACGTGTTACAAGTTGTGCAATAATTTGGGACATGTAGCCTATTCGAATGATTATGGCTCGCAGACCATACGTAGCATTTTAAACCTGGAGCCTGGTTCACGACTGGACCGTTGTCATCACAGTTCCATGATTAGTGTGGGCCTCTGTAGCTCAGCTGGTAGAGCACGGCGCTTGTAACGCCAAGGTAGTGGGTTCAATCCCCGGGACCACCCATACACAACAAATGAATGCACGCATGACTGTAAGTCGCTTTGGATAAAAGCGTCTGCTAAATGGCATATTATTATTATTATTAGTGAGGATTATTAGGGTAGATTTATAGGACTACTGTTCAACCCCTATTGTACACTTTACTCACCTTCCTATTTCATGGATTGAAAAATTGAATATGGCAACTTTCAGGATGAATCAATCCACTGTATTTTGGATTCACCAATATATTTCATGCAAAAAAGGCAGTCCAAACCTGTTTTTGTATTATTCATAAATACTTTCCTAACCCTAAATAATATTCAAGATCTGAGTATTTTTAAATCTGCCAATTGGTGCTGAAAAGGAGATCAATATGCGTGTATTTACATGGCTTTCTTTCATTGATCCCTAATATTCTGAACCGTCTCTCCATACATTCTACTGAGTCTGTCGAGAATTTTCTAATTAAAAGGTACACCATATTTAAAGGGATGGCTTTAGATACATTTACTGAAAACCCTATTGAATATAAAAGTCCACGAGAAAACATGTTGGCCAGCAAGTGGGAGGGTTTTCAGTGGTTAAATTCAATGTATTCAGCGTGCGCAAGGGAACCACGCCTGCATTAGGTAAGTCTGAATACCAACTACTGAGAAGTGCGTAGGAAAGATGTCCCTTGCAAAAAAAGATTGCAGTTTTGAAACTGCAATAAAAGTGCAGTAACTGCAGTCAACTGTGGTATTTTGGACACAGTAATTGCAGAATAACTGCAGTGTACGGCAGTTATACTGCACTCTTAACTGCAAAATTACTGCAGTAAAAAAAAACAAGTATTTTGGACGCAGTATTTGCCGCATAGTGCAGTTATACTGCACTCTTATAATAATAATATGCCATTTAGCAGACACTTTTATCCAAAGCGACTTACAGTCATGCGTGCATACATTTTTTTTGTGTATGGGTGGTCCCGGGATCGATCCCACTACCTTGGTGTTACAAGTGCCGTGCTCTACCAGCTGAGCTACAGAGGACTGCAATCTTTTTTCGTAAGGGTACATTTCCTGTATCGGGCCCCACAAGCTTAGTTTAACTTTTCATACACCATCAGAACCCCCAAAATAAGATAGTTTTACTCCACTTGTAAAAAAAAAAAACGGCCAGCTCATCTCCTTTCCAAGACCCCAACTTTCTTTTGGTTTTCCTATTGGAATAAGGTCACACCAATCATCATAATTGGATTAGCCAACCAGCAGCCTCTCCCCCCGGGATTTAGCGTAATACCCGACCAGGCAGGGCCTCAGGCAGTCTGTAGTTTCCGTTCTGATGACCAACCTGTTTTTCTCTCCTGCTTATTCAACCTCCTTTAGAAGAAATTGCTTTTCTTTCTGATGTTTATTGTGCGTGCAGCTAAATAACCATAATTAGTATCAGAGAGAGTGGTGTTGTATGAGTGGATCTTCATTAAACCTTGGACTGGAACGACTGCTTCCTCCTGTTTGCTGCCGGCCTAAAATCCACCGCCTACGTTTTGTTTCCTTTTTATTGGTCCTTCGAATTCATAAACAACCCATATTTTTCACCAACGTTTGTAAAGATGGACGGTCAGTCCTTGCATCCATTAGCTCCTATGAATTTGAGAGGTTACATTTCTACATCCCTGAGCTCTACACCAAACCAAAGTAACCCTGTGGGGTTTTTTCTGCTTCCTGCTTGGTTGTTTAGCAACAAAACTGACATGGTTGGCTTAGATTGTTGACAACATGTCAACTATATTTAGTCTCTATATGTTTATTATAAATAAATGTGCTCAATGAGCACTCAAACACATCCTTACAGTTGTTGGTTAGCCAGCTAATTTTAGCAATATTAGCATAGACGTGAAATCAGTCAACACCTCAAAACGAGACACGGTATCAAGAACAAGATAAAACTAACTGAAACGATTCCCCACATGGCAGCTTCTGGTCATTGCTGCTAGCTATCTGATGTGCAGAATCACGAAAACACATGGACTTCTGCCACATTGAAGCCTGCACATCGTTTTTCGTGACATTGTCAGCAAACAGGGGTGAAGCATAATGTGGTGAGAAGATATCTTCAGATCTATATTATTGTAAAGATAAAAAAATATATAGGATTTATTTACCACCATGCACCTGCCCAGTCATGTCAAATCCATAGATTAGGGGCTCATGAATTTATTTCAATTGACTGATTTCCTTATATGAACTTTAACTCAGGAAAATTGTTGAATTTGTTGCATGTTGCGATTATATTTCTTGATTATACATTTTGCCTCAGGAACAGGAGTGGAGAAATATGATTCCTTTCTTTCAGCAACTTGAGAAAATGCGAATCCACAGTTAGAAAGCCTCTGTACAGGTGGCCTCTTTATCAGGGTCATAAAAGCTGATAGGCTTGGATGCATATTTTATGTGTACTAACTGAAATCTTATCAGAAACTTGTTGGGTCGTTTTTCACAGATGTATTATTTATATTTACTTACAACCGGTCAAACTGATGTCATTTGGACATTTTGAACGGAATATCTCCCTTTTTTTTGTCTTTTGCTCCACGAAAGAAGCAGAGATGACATAAAACGTTACCAATGTCTGCTATATTGAAGCATTCATTCTATGACATTATTCTGGTGAGTAAGGTTTATTTATTCTTCCAGGGCAACATATAATGACAGAAGAGAAGCTGCATTTATCTAATTATAGACAAGTTGACTAACTAATATCCGGAAATTAGGCCTAAAGCAGAAACTAAGCAAAGAAAATCCTGCATCATCTGTAAAAAAATAAATAAAACGTTCCTCCGTCTCCGACTAGCCGACAGCGCATGGTCTATATTAGCGGGTTAAAATCGGGTGGGTTATCACATAGTCTGGCAGTTGCGTGCGGGTGAACAAACAAAGTGGTTTGACAGCTCCTTTTGGACGTTACATTTACATTTTAGTCATTTAGCAGACGCTCTTATCCAGAGCGACTTACAGGAGCAATTAGGGTTAAGTGCCTTGCTCAAGGGCACATTGACAGATTTTTTCCACCTAGTCGGCTCAGGGATTAGAACCAGCGACCTTTCGGTTACTGGCACAACGCTCTTAACCACTAAGCTACCTGTCGTTATATATTATATCCCCTAAAAAAGAGCCAATGATACAGAAATGCAAGGGTCAAAGAGTCTCTACATAAACAAAGATATGCTTCTGAACGGTAGAATCCTGCTATTGGTCAAAATGAGTATGAGAAGGGGTTCATACTCTGGGTGACCTGCACAATAATTAGGTATTTTTGTCACTTGAAGAAATGCGGAATAAGTATAAACTGTGATGGAGACATGTGGTCCTCAGCTGGTAGAGCACTCGCACGGCGCTTGTAACGCCCAGGGTAGTGGGTTCGATCCCCGGGACCACCCATACACAACAAATTTATGCACACATGACTGTAAGTCGCTTTGGATAAAAGCGTCTGCTAAATGGCATATTATTATTATCATATATGCTAATTGGAAGCGGTGTGATAATAAGGTATATGGAGATATGCTAATGAAAAAGCTGTGTGTCAACACTAGGTGGTGCCGTTATGTCAAAAAGGCAAGAGCGTCTGCTAAATGATGTAAATGTAACAGTAACAATGTTGTAGAAGCTTTTTTTCACTACAAATTTGGTACAATCAGCTTCTTTATGTTACAAAATGCTGTTAAAAAGGTTAATAATGACAACTGTTAACTTGAGAATTGTGGGAAAGGGATTTACAATGCGAGATAAGACATGGTTGTCAGAAGCCAAGAGAAAAGGTATACAATTTAAAGTTTTTCATAGATTTTATTTTACTCCCCTAAGGTTACATAGGATGGGTTTGTCACAGGATTGATGTGTGTTGTCAATGTGAAGGAGGGCAAAAGGAACGGGGTATGGTAGTAGGTGCCACCGGTTTGCGTCAAGAACTGCAACGCTGCTGGGTTTTTCCACGCTCAACAGTTTCCCGTGTGCATCAAGCACGGTCCACCACCCAAAAGGACATCCAGCCAACTTGACATAACTGTGGGAAGCGTTGGACATGGGCCAGCATCCCCTGTGAAACGCTTGACACCTTGTAGAGTCCACGCCCGACGAATTAGGGCTGTTCTGAGGGCAAAATGGGGTGCAACTCAATATTAGGAAGGTGTTCCTAATGTTTTATACACTCAGTGTATGTATATCTATCTATCTATCTCTCTCTCTCTATCTCTCTATCCCTCTATCCCTCTATCCATCTATCTATCTCTCTATCTCTCTATCTATCCTTATCCCCCAGCTAGCTACCTATTCAACCCCATAGCTTGTTCATGCTATTGCTACAAATGATTATTAACACCCCCCCATTGAATTGTTTTGTTTGAAAATATGACTATCATATAATAGTATCTTTTGACAAGTCACAGATCTTATATTAGGTATTTTGTTCAGCTAAATATATGATGTATTCTATGTACAGTAATACGTTGGACATATAAGTGCACATGTGCTGGTTGCTATAGTTACTGGTTTTGTTTAGTGTCTACATCCATGCCAATGCACAAGCTCCATCTATGTATAGGGCGAGGTCAACTGCCAATCCCTACAGTAGGTATATCTAGAACCTAAAACTAGTTCATAGGAAAGAAAACAGCTTTTTCTAGCAGTAATGAACGATAGAACTTAGAAACATGCTTCATGTTTTTCGATCGTATCATTAAAAAAAATATAAAAAAAATCTTCTACATTAAGTGAAGTGAAGACTATTATCTCTGATAGACAGATCATACTAACGGCCATGCCCAAGTCCAGTGTATTTTAGTATCTTGAAAACATGTTGGAGCAGCTTATATACAAAAACACACTTCTGTCCTCTGGGTCGTATTCACACCGTAGCACTACGCAACGGAAAGTAAAAAGAGGCTTTTCTTATTGGACAAATTCAGGTCGGTCCCTCCCTGTTTCGGTCCGTTTTCCTCCGTTTGGAGTCTAGTGAATAAGACCCTGCTGTTGCTCCAACCACATACAACACCAAGACAGTAACCCAGGATATGCTGGTAACCTGGTATTGTAAGCTTTACCACGTCTCTTTCTTCGGGTCAGCTAAAATCAGTGCAATATTCTCCATACATCCACAGGGAAACCGCCAGTCAGCCAGCCAGCCAGCCAGCCAGCCAGCCATCAGTCACCCACTGTCCCCTACAGTATGTTATGAAACAAACCATCTGTGTGCTTAGTTAGGATCCATTTTGTTTAGGAAGACATTCTGTTTCTTCAGAGCAACGCAGCCTTTAGTCTTTAGCTAGCTAGCTTGTCAGCATAACAGTTGGTTGATGCTGCTGCTAGCTAGCTTGATAGCATAACGGTTGGTTGATGCTGCTGCTAGCTAGCTTGATAGCATAACGGTCGGTTGATGCTGCTGCTAGCTTGCTTGGTAGCATAACGGTCGTCTGATGCTGCTAGCTAGCATAACGGTCGGTTGATGCTGCTGCTAGCTAGCTTGGTAGCATAACGGTCGGCTGATGCTGCTAGCTAGCATAACGGTCGGCTGATGCTGCTAGCTAGCATAACGGTCGGTTGAAGCAGTTTGTCAGTTTGTTTGTGTAGTTAGGTACTCAGGTACTCATGCAGGTCCCAGTGGTAGCTATGACAGTCTGAACGTGTTGTTGTTGCTGCTGTTATTGGTAACTCCTTGATGCTGGGAGCAACACCTTAGTTCACATTAATGACTGGTAAAAAACAACAACAACAAAAAAACAGACGCTGGGCAGATGAGTGTCTGGAAGAAGGTGCAAGCCACACACACAAGCAGCCAAAGACAATTTCTCTCAGACACACACACGCACACACACACACACAGCCAAACTCTTCCTCTCTCTCACACACACACACACACACACACATTATCCTCCTCTTGCATGTGTGTTCTACAAGGCATCCGTGGCAGCAGGGGGCAGTATTCCCCTGTCTCTGAGGCGGTCTCTCATGGTGTAGAAGATAGTCAGCTGCTGCTCTGGCTGCAGGACCAACAGCTGCTGTAACACCTTGCTGGGGTTGGGACCTCTGGAAGACAGACATCACATCAACATTAACATAACATCAACATTACATAACCAGCTGCTGGGGTTGGGACCTCTGGAAGACAGACGTCACATCAACATTAACATAACATCAACATAACATAACCAGCTGCTGGGGTTGGGACCTCTGGAAGACAGACGTCACATTAACATTACATATTATAACATAACATAACCAGCTGCTGGGGTTGGGACCTCTGGAAGACAGACGTCACATTAAAATTACATATTATAACATAACATAACCAGCTGCTGGGGTTGGGACCTCTGGAAGACAGACGTCACATCAAAATTACATATTATAACATAACATAACCAGCTGCTGGGGTTGGGACCTCTGGAAGACAGACGTCACATATTAACATCAACATTACATATTATAACATTACATAACCAGCTGCTGGGGTTGGGACCTCTGGAAGACAGACGTCACATTAACATTAACATAACATCAACATTACATATAAACATTACATAACCAGCTGCTGGGGTTGGGACCTCTGGAAGACAGACGTCACATTAACATTAACATAACATCAACATTACATAACCAGCTGCTGGGGTTGGGTCCTCTGGAAGACAGACGTCACATTAACATTAACATAACATCAACATTACATATTATAACATTACATAACCAGCTGCTGGGGTTGGGTCCTCTGGAAGACAGACGTCACATTAACATTAACATAACATCAACATTACATATTATAACATTACATAACCAGCTGCTGGGGTTGGGTCCTCTGGAAGACAGACGTCACATTAACATTAACATAACATCAACATTACATAACCAGCTGCTGGGGTTGGGTCCTCTGGAAGACAGACGTCACATTAACATTAACATAACATCAACATTACATATTATAACATTACATAACCAGCTGCTGGGGTTGGGACCTCTGGAAGACAGACGTCACATCAACATAACATCAAATCAACATTACATAACCAGCTGCTGGGGTTGGGACCTCTGGAAGACAGACGTCACATTAACATTAACATAACATCAACATTACATAACCAGCTGCTGGGGTTGGGACCTCTGGAAGACAGACGTCACATCAACATTACATATTATAACATAACATAACCAGCTGCTGGGGTTGGGACCTCTGGAAGACAGACGTCACATCAACATTACATATTATAACATTACATAACCAGCTGCTGGGGTTGGGACCTCTGGAAGACAGACGTCACATTAACATTAACATAACATCAACATTACATAACCAGCTGCTGGGGTTGGGACCTCTGGAAGACAGACGTCACATTAACATTAACATAACATCAACATTACATAACCAGCTGCTGGGGTTGGGACCTCTGGAAGACAGACGTCACATCAACATTAACATAACATCAACATTACATAACCAGCTGCTGGGGTTGGGACCTCTGGCCTCTACACATTTTGCCATGACTAATGCCATGTTAAGATGATATCTGAATGAGAGTGACTAACAAAATCAATGGGGGCTCACTGCAGGTCAAGACCCCTGGGCACGTGCCCTTCGTGCCTGGTCCGTAATTCGATCATGATTACTACAAGTTAGCTGGCTAGACTAACTTACCAATCTAAAATATGTTAGCTAACATGGCTAATTGAGTGACTGACTGACATACAATAAAAATACTGCTGATTTAACAACCAAGTTTAGAAATTGTACCTGGTGTCATTTACTATTCTAACTCTCAAGAGTTAGTTGAGACCCCGAAAGAGTTCTTAAAAAATAGACAAACAAATATGTAAATGACTTGTTTTGACGGGGGGGGCTAGTGGCCATGGGGCCCTAAGCGATCGTATATGCCTAGGGCCGGCCCTGGCACTATATAAGGAATAGGTGCCATTTGGGACTCATGTTAAACTTAGGGTCAGGTCAATTCAGGACGGGAATTATTGCACTTTATTGACAAATACCATGCCTTGCTCAATTGAAATGAGTATAGATTCATTGAGATCCAATTGGGGGTTCTGTTCTTAATTCCCTGTGTCCATTGCATATAAGTTGATACCTGATCCCCTAAGTTGAATGTGAACTCTGCTTCTTCTCCCCTCCCAGTCATCCCTGGACACATAGTGATAACAACCCACATCACCCGGGCCGAGAGAGAGAGGGAGAAGAGGAAGGAGCTCCTGAAGGATGAGGAGATAAGGAAAAAGCTGGAGGATTATCATAAGCAGTGGAGAGCCCAGTCCCTGCTTAGAAAACAACAAAAACGTAAAGAGGAGAGGGAGAGGATGAGCGGAAGACAGCCCGGGCACGGTCCGACCCCGTCAGGGGAGGGGGGCCCGGTTGCAATCCGCCGCACACCCAGCGGGAGGCCCAGAACTGCCAGCGGCCGGAGCCACGAGTGCCAGGGCGCCGCTCAAGAGGTATTTTTCTAGCTGGAGGGTTTAGTAGGAACCGCACAACCGAGCCAACAACAGGGTGTGAGAAACACGTGTCTCTGGCGCCGGTGCGTAGCAGGGTGGACCTCACTCCTGGCATCGCTGCCTGGGTGTGCCACTCCCGAACCGGAGCACCAACGTAGGGCCACTGGGTCAGACGGGTCGACTTGGTTTCGCTCGGACGGTGCTCGGCTGGAGCGTATCGGGAAGCGGGGGTAAACCGTCTCCGAAAGGGGCTCCACCGATAGAGGCGAATCCACATGGGGCGGGAGGAACCGTCCGTCCGAACACCGGCCAGAGGCCGGCCGACAGGGGCCCTCCCAGGTGGATAACGAATGCCAATCGGTCATTATATGGACCCCTCCTGTCCTAGACCTAGAAGATAACTCCCAATAAATTATGACAAAGTTTTAAGCTTGAATAAAATAATGAATTAAAAAAGCAATATTGTTGTTACGGTGTCGATTGTTTTGTTATTTATTAGAATTGAAACATCCAGTAGTCATGGTAGATGTTAGACTTTCAATGAGACACCTAACATTCCATCAGTTTGCTACAATGTGTGACATGTTATATTAGAGAGTCATCTATACACATCTATTTTAGACCATAGGAGAAATATCAGATTGAAATAGCTTCAACTGAGTGCCTTTTGGGGAGTTCAACTTTTATTTCACCTCATTTTAACATTCTGCCATAAAGAGCACATGTTCAACTTAATAAAAAACATTTTTCCCCATCTGGAGTAAGAAATACATACTATAGTAATTGCCTATTAAGTGCCAAATAAAGTAACAGGGTTGACTGTAACAGGGTTGACTATTTCATTTTGAATCGACCAGAAATCCCTGTGTGACAGTGGGAATGGAATGCAAGTTTGCCAAACAAATGTAAATTGTTGAAATCATTCTAGACCTTCTATCTATGGGTAACAGGGTTGTAATGTTATGCTTGACCCACCCAGTGGTGATTTTAGCATGTCAATGTTGGTGGGGGAAACTCCGGCATTTTTTATTTCTTCCAGATGCATGCCAGCAAAGCCACAACACAACACTAAACAATACATTGATTGCACTATAACGGTGACAAACGGTGCCCACAAACTGTTAGGGCCTACATAAAGCTGTCCCAACTGCAGAACTGCAGGGTTTTTGTTTGTCCACTTGCCTCTTGAGGATTGAAAAATGTATGCACTCACTAACTGTAAGTCGCTCTGGATAAGAGCGTCGGCTAAAAAATTTAAAATGTAAAATGTAAAGTTCTCAATGGGATTAAGGTCTGGGGAGTTTCCTGGCCATGGACCCAAAATGTGGATGTTTTGTTCCCAGAGCCACTTAGTTATCACTTTCGCCTTATGGCAAGGTGCTCCATCATGCTGGAAAAGGCATTGTTCGTCACCAAACTGTTCTTGGATGGTTCGGAGAAGTTGCTCTCAGAGGATGTGTTGGTACCATTCTTTATTCATGGCTGTGTTCTTAGGCAAAAGTGTGAGTGAGCCCACTCCCTTGGCTGAGAAGCAACCCCACACATGAATGGTCTCAGGATGCTTTACTGTTGGCATGACACAGGACTGATGGTAGCGCTCACCTTGTCTTCTCCGGACAAGCTTTTTCCGGATTTCCCATCCAATCGGAAAGGGAATTCCTTTTGCAGAATATCAGTCTGTTCCTGATGTTTTTCCTGGAGAGAAATGGCTTCCTCGCTGCCCTTCTTGACACCAGGCCATCCTCCAAAAGTCTTTGCCTCAGTGTGCGTACAAATGCACTCACCCCTGCCTGCTGCCATTCCTGAGCAAGCTCTGTACTGGTGGTGCCCCGATCCCACAGCTGAATCAACTTTAGGAGACGGTCCTGGAGCTTGTTGGACTTTCTTGGGCGCCCTGAAGCCTTCTTCACAACAATTGACCCTATCTCCTTTAATTTCTTGATGACCGATAAATGGTTGATTTAGGTGCAATCTTACTAGCAGCAATATCCTTGCCTGTGAAGCCCTTTTTGTGCAAAGCTATGATGACGGCACGTGTTTCCTTGCAGGTAACCATGGTTAACAGAGGAAGAACAATGATTTCAAGCACCACCATCCTTTTAAAGCTTCCAGTCTGTTATTATAACTCAATCAGCATGACATAGTGATCTCAAGCCTTGTCCTCGTCAACACTCTCACCTGTGTTAACTTGGAATTTCCTTGTGGACAAATTTTGTCAGCTCCGACAGGGAAAATATGCTTTGAACGGTCATCCAACTCAGAATTCCAAGTCGTGAACTCAGGCCTCTTTCTAGAGCCCCGACCTGAAGATCACTGACAGGCTGATTTAACCTTGTTTTTTCCGAGTTCGCAGTTGTCTTGAAAGCACCCTAAATCCAGAGAATGCCAGACTTTCATGACAAAGTTTGATGACAAAATTTGCCCTCAAGGACCGCCGTGCCACCTTCCTCTTCAAATGAACACAGCATGATGTTGACATGATCAGTCCAATCAAAGCTTCGGTAGATATAACATTATTTGACGTCATTTTATCTGTGGCCAATTACCTTGAGCCTTCTTGTATGGGCACTTCTAATGTAACTTTATAGCAGCACCCAAGGGGCTTGAATTTCCGAGCTCTCCCCATAGATTTTGCGGTGACGTAGCGTCCCCATGAGTATCAGAACACTGAGCCAATCACGGTGCAACTAGAGAACATTTCCAACCCCTACGCTCCATATTTTCCGCTGGCTGCCCCACCACCACTGAAAACTCTGAGCTAGGCTGATATACCTGCATTTTAGAGCTGCCTTACTCAAGAAAGATACCAAGTTTATATGCTGCTTTATTAACTCAATTATATATTTTTTTACATTGTTTGCTAAACTGATATGTGAAAAGAATTAATGCCAGAATTACATGCAAAACAGGCAAACTGGTTATTTTTAACAGGTGGGGCTCAAAACAGGTGGGGCTCCGCTCCTGCCCTGAATGATGGGTCGCCACTGCTTAAAGCAACAAAAATAAAAGTAGGGTGGTTGGTCAGGCGTATAACGAACATCTAGGAAGCCAAAGGTTGCATGTTCAAATCTCATCAAGGACAACTTTAGCTAATTAGCAACTTTGCAACTACTTACTACTTTTAGCTACTTTGCAACTAATTAGCATGTTAGCTAACCCTTTAACCTAACTCCTAACCCTAACCTTAACCCCCTACTAATTAGCATGTTAGCTAACCCTTTAACCTAACTCCTAACCCTAACCTTAACCCCAACTAATTAGCATGTTAGCTAACCCTTTAACCTAACTCCTAACCCTAACCTTAACCCCAACTAATTAGCATGTTAGCTAACCCTTTAACCTAACTCCTAAGCCTAGCTAACTTTAACCACCTAGCTAATGTTAGCGTTAGCCACCGTCCACCTAGCTAACGTTGTTGGAATTAGTAACATATCATACGTTTAGCAAATTCGTAATATTTTGTACAAATTTTTATTGATAACATATCATACTAAATAGATGATGGCCATCCACAAAATAATCCATACCATATGAAATGTAACATATTATACTAATTGGTTGTTCTCAGATTTACATTTACTATGTTATGTCTACCCCTGAGTCCAGGTTGTAGCGACCACTCCGCTAATCATCCTAAAATCTCATAAGGAAATTAAGTGGTGTTTTTGGTCTAAACCCATTAAGCGGATTCATTGAAGTGAGATATACCTGCCGGAGCGCATACTACGGGTGGGTGTTGCTATGGTGACCAATGAGCTAAGATAAGGAGGGGATTTGCCTAGCAGTGATTTATAGATGACCTGGAGCCAGTGGGTTTGGCATCGAATATGTAGCGAGGGCCAGCCAACAAGAGCACACAGGTCACAGTGGTGGGTAGTATATGGGGCTTTGGTGACAAAACGGATGGCACTGAGATAGACTACATCCGATTTGCTGAATAGAGTGTTGGAGGCTATTTTGTCAACGACATCGCCGAAGTCATGATCGGTAGGATAGTCAGTTTTACGAGGGCATGTTTGGCAGCATGAGTGAAGGCTTTGTTGCGAAATAGGAAGCAGATTCTAGATTTAACTTTGGATTGGAGATGCTTAATGTGAGTCTGGAAGGAGAGTTTACAGTCTAACCAGAAACCTAGGTATTTGTAGTTGTCCACATACTCTAGGTCAGACCCGCCGAGAGTAGTGATTCTAGTCGGGTGGGCGGGTGCCAGCAGCGTTCGATTGAAGAGCATGCATTTAGTTTTACTAGTGTTTAAGAGAAGTTGGAGGCTACGGAAGGAGTGTTGTGTGGCATTGAAGCTCGTTTGGAGGTTTGTTAACACAGTGTCCAATGAAGGGCCAGATGTATACAAAATGGTGTCGTCTGCGTAGAGGTGGATCTGAGAGTCACCAGCAGCAAGAGCGACATCATTGATATACACAGAGAAAAGTGTCTCCCCGAGAATTGAACCCTGTGGCACCCCCATAGAGACTGCCATAGGTCCAGACAACAGGCCCCCGATTTGACACATTGAACTCTATCTGGGAAGTAGTTGGTGAACCAGGCGAGGCAGTCATTTGAGAAACCAAGGCTATTTAGTCTGCCAATAAGAATGCGGTGGTTGACAGAGTCGAAAGCCTTGGCCATGTCGATGAAGACGTTGTGGGTGTGTCTCTTCACAGTCCGCGCTGTTCCATAAAGTGTAGTTTAATCCGTTTTTTTAAATCTTATTTTACTGCTTGACTGAGTTACATGATGTGGAATAGAGTTCCATGTAGTCATGGCTCTATGTAGTACTGTGCGTTTCCCGTAGTCTGTTCTGGACTTGCGGACTGTGAAGAGACCTCCGGTGGCATGTCTCGTGGGGCATGTGTGCCAGAATTCCAAACAGACAGCTCGGTACATTTAGCTTGTCTACACCTCTTTAAAAAACAAGCAGTGATGAAGTCAATCTATCTTCCACTCTGAGCCAGGAGAGACTGACATGCATGTCATTAATGTTAGCTCTCCGTGTACTTTTAAGGTCCAGCCATGCTGCCCTGTTCTGAGCCAACAGTAGTTTTCCCAAGTCCCTCCTTGTGGCACCTGACCACACTACTGAACAGTAGTCTAGGTAAGACAAAACTAGCGCCTGTAGGACCTGCCTTGTTGATACTGTTGTTAAAAAGGCAGAACAGCGTTTAATTATGGACATATTTCTCCCCATCTTAGCTACTGTTGTATCAATATGCTTTGACCATGACAGTTTCCTGTAAGTCGTTCTGGATAAGAGTGTCTGCTAACTGACTAAAATGTAAATGTATGTTTACAAAAATTACAATTTTCCCGCATGCTTTAAATTCTAAGTGGTCAGGAAATTGTGTAGAAACACATCGTAGCTACATGGTTCTAGTCACTGGAGATAGGGGATATCACACTATCACATTTCATAATGCTTTTAAAACAACCTGGACTCCAGATTGTCAAATCAGCCAATATATGGTATGGGCATACTTGTCTAGAACACATCCATATGTTCATATGTTCATATTGTCATGACAAAGTATATATTTTGTTTAGGTATGCTCAATCTAAACAGCGTAGCCTTGCATTGTGGACGACTTGAGCTGCAACAGATTTCCACCACAATTTTCAAATGTTGCTACAAACCTTGGTATAGCGACAAAATGAAACACTTGTTCACAAAAATATTGTTTTCACATACTAGTGTTATTTAACACTGTTAATCATAGGAATTAGTGGTTTGGGTGGATTATCCCTTTAAGAGACTCGTAGTTACTCCAGCCTTTTATCCACACTTCATTTCATTGAATGAGAGAGCTCCAGAGGGCCAGGGAGGTCTGTGGCTTCCCCAGGGAGGGTGGGCCAAGCCCCGGGGAGGGGGCTTATTATTGGGTGGAAGTTATTGACGTTTGAAGGAAGTATTTTTTATGTATACAATTTAAATGGATAGAAAATAGCCAAAGTAAACTAATTACCGTTGATTGTCCCTGAACATATTACAGTTGGTTTGAGAGTTCTATGTCGTGTGGTTGCAAAGCTATTTCAGTTTTTCAGTTAACAAATGCACTTTTAAGAAGGTCCGTAAACTTAAAGTACACAGAGAATCTGCCATTGAAATGACTATAGTCACTTTCAGGGGCGGTGTGTTCAATAGGGCGATATGGGCGACGCACTGCCAAACGGGAAAAATAAGGGATTTTTTTTTCTAATCAATTATATCACGGCAACAGTAGTTATCAGTGTTGTAATCTAGACGTCTGATCTGCCACAGTGCCACACTGCCACTAAATGTCCAATCAGGGGGCTAAAGTCATGCTTCAAATGGCTCCCCCCTTTTGGGGCAATTTCAGTCAGGTTGAAAATCGCCCAGAAGTCTGTCATAGACTCCCATGTAAAATCTATTTTTTTCAAATTTCAGAGCTTTCAATACAATCTCTATGGGTGTCTGAGGGCTTGCACTTACGCGCTTTCGTCATACGTAACGTAACCATGAACGTAACAACTCGATTGTGTCTTTGAAAGAAGTTCCTTTTTGTCTGCGAACAAATGAAGATAAATTGGCAACGAAACAATTAGGACCTCCCAAACCAAATTTAATAATTCAACAGGTTTCTACTAAAGGCGGAAAGTCCTACACCCGAGGATTTTCCAAAAATTGGTACTGAACGAAAAAATAACATTGCCACTCAACTGGATGAGGGATACAGGCTAGCTGTCCGCCGCCACAACGATGAGGTTAGTGTTGATAATCACAAGTTTACTGGAGAACTGAGACCAAGTAGAGACTTTGGACAGGGTGGATATGGTATAATAAAGGCAGTTTATTCAGAGGTAAAGATATCTGGAATCGTGTGCACGGACCCGTTCGTCAAACTCTTAGGGAGCTATACATTAAGCCCCATTACTTACCATATCAGATAAGAGAAATTGCTGCAGCTACATATATTTTACATCCTGGCCCTACATAGTTCACTATTTGCATCACTTACCAAAATATTACATGTGGTCATATATGCTTGGAAAGTGGAGATGCCATAGAACGTCAAAAAAGTAAACATTGCTGGAGACACATTGCCGTTTTGGAGAAGACATCGCGTTTGCTAGCGAAGAGATTTGTTGTGGCAAATGAACTTGGGCTGGGAATTGCCAGGAACCTCACGATAAGATATATGCATTGCGAGTCTCATGATTCTATACGTATTGCGATTCGATACTGTGATTTTATTGCGCACCATATGTCTGTTGCAGAGGGATCAGAAAGCCATGAGAACGAGTTTTGATCAGTCATGGAAATGAAAGTGCTGAAAACAAATTGGCTCCCAATGTGAAAAGATTGAGAACAAGCTATGAAGGAACAATAATGGTGTTTTGGTGCAGGTACAGCCAACTAGCGCTAAAATATTGCGATATTGTCAATACAGTATATCGTAAAGTATCACTATGTAACTCGATTTCTTTCACCCCAATCCCTCAAATTAACGGTAAATAACTGAATTGTTTGCCCCACATTTAGCTAAGATGATTAGCTAGCCAGCTAAAATGTTTTATTTAGTTAGCAGTCGCATCTACAATAGTTTACTGTCAATAACATGTCTCCAAAAATGACGTGGTGTCTCCAATTGTGTTGACATTTTACAATTGCGATGCGCATCCATGAGTATCCACTTTCTGTAGCTCAGCTGGTAGAGCATGGCGCTTGTAACGCCAAGGTAGTGGGTTCGATCCCGGGACCACCCATACACAAAAATGTATGCACGCATGACTGTAAGTCGCTTTGGATAAAAGCGTCTGCTAAATAGCATATTATTATTATTATTATTATTATCTGAAGAGAGCCCCGAAACATTGTGTGCAGACATTTTATGCAATAAATGAAGTAGGTTGAATCTAGTAGTTCTGATCTTCTGATTGGTCCTGATGAGTTGGGCGAGGTCCCCTCCAGGCTACTGTCACTGTTGCATTGGCTCTGAGTCGGGTTCTCTGTCTTCAAATGTTCAGCCTAAGAGAGGGGATTTTTGTGTGTGTGTGTGTGTGTGTGTGTGTGTGTGTGTGTTTAACAGTGATGATGATGATGTGTGTGTGTGTGTGTGTGTGTGTGTGTGTGTGTTTTTGTTTAACAGTGATGATGTGTGTGTGTGTGTGTTTGTGTGTGTGTGTGTGTGTGTCCTCAGAGCAAGAACTCGTGAGTTGGAAGAACTGAGAGGCCTATGGCGTGGGTGTTGTCCTTGGCCACCTGCTGACAAGGCTGACAAGATAGGACCCTTTTGTCCATTGTTATTGGATAGGAACAGAACTTATAACCAGCTCCTGACCTAAATAGATCTTAGCACAACATTTTACTCAACATATCATATTCCATATTCACTATAACAAATATATTTACTACGACATTAGCAAGAACCGCCACATCCTCAGCTGGCTAATCCAGTGTGTGAAGTTTTGCGGAGTTTTGAGTTAGCTTTGCGAGGCAAAGATGAAACTGAGGGCTCCACCAACCCTGGTAAGCCAACACTTTTGAGATCAGTCAATAAATGCTTCTGGTATTGACTTATATGCTGCCCCTGTCTTCATGTTGTTGCTGGACATATCTTTTTTTAAATGTGTGTAGGTCACCTAAATCATCAGAAAAATTGCCCCCCCTGAGAATTTTTTCAGGAGCCGCCACTGGTCACTTTTTGAAAACGGAACAGAGCTTGTTCATTATCGTGAGCTGATTTAGAATATGTCACTTATATCATTCTGGCATGTTCTGTTGTATGGAGGACTAAAAGTGCCACAATTAAATAAATAAATACACCATTAAATAATTACTTAAATGTGTCATTAATTAATTAAATGTGTCATTAATTAATTAAAATTAGAATTAAATACATAAATGTGTAATTAAATGTATCATTAATTAATTCAAATACCGATTCATTTTATGTAAAATACATATATAATTATTTCACTATTTACATTTACATTTCATGATCCTGCATTGCAGTGATTCATGAATTACTTAAAACTGTCAAACTGACCCATCAAAGTCAGTGGGCGGGGCTAACGCGAATCTAGTCTGATCCATTGCTTTGGTCTGAAGTAGAGTAGGCCAACCTGGATAGAGACAATGGAGGATCTCCGTGAACTTTCCAGGGAGTTGGTTAGAGACATTTTAAACTTAGCAGAGGATGTAGAAGCAGGACCTGCTGACCCAGAGCATGTAGCTAGTAAAGCAGAGGAACTTATTGAAGTTGTTGGAGTCATTTCCGCACTTTCCGACGAAGATATCGACCACAGAGTGATTGCAAATCTAGAAGAAGTTGTCCACCGCTTCTCTGGTACCAGGGCACTTCAGGCCCAACACACACAGGGACCGGGGCGTTTGGCGTTTGACATACCGAGTGCAGTTCTGGAGCATCAACTTCTTTGTGGAGTTCCCGCAGTTCAAATTTGCAGCGATGTTCGGTGTGTCAAAGAGGACCATCAGGAGGCGCATGCAACAATACAGTTTAAGGTATTTACACTAAATTCATGAGTTTTCTGTTTATGAATTGCTGCTCTCATACACTCGGAAAGAATATGACGTTTAAGGTAACATTACTTGATGTTGTGTTTTTCTTGTTTGTACAGAAAGACAGATCTCTATTCAGCTGTGAATGATGAGGAGTTAGACCGTATTGTAAGTGAAATTCACAAAGTCATCCAAACACCGGCTACAAGCTAATGCGTGGTCACCTGAATGCAAGAGGTGTGCATGTTCCAAGTGAGTAGATAATAATATGGGCATTATTTAAATGTATTTTTAATTTGGAGCTCTGCCCCTTTGAAAGGTGAAGGAAGCCCGCTTATGGAAAGACATCAACCTGTGAGCTGTAGTTTCTACAGTGCATACTATGCAAAGCTGTATTATTTTAAAAAACTGAATAAGTAACATTTCATTTCTCACTGCCTTGGTGACCAAAAATAACAATCTTGTGTAAGGACATGTCAAACTAGTTTTAAGTACAAGACTGATTATGCTTGTCATCCATTCAGGTTCCTGAAGAATATGGGATCGATTGGAACGGACCTCACTGCCTTCATCGAGGCACTGTGTCAGTCCCCGAGGTTCAGCTGGCCCGTGAGCTCTCAGATGAAGAGGTTGCAATTTTGCCAGCTCCAGGAGTTTCTGTTACTGATGCACTTAGACTATATGTAGAGACTGTGGAAGTGTTATCAAGAATCTTAGACTGATGTCCAACCCATGTTTTTATTTGTTGTGTTAGAACAAGCAAGGAAAAACTGAAAGTTTACTTTCCTTTTAAAAGAAAGGAAAAAAAGCTGTTTCTTTGAAGCTTCCTGTCTCATTATGGTCCACAGAATGACTAACATGAATGCTGTACTGTTAGCACTGAAGGTGCAGAACAGTTTGATTTTAGTAAATGGAAGAAAAAAAAGTCAACTACTGCACAGTGTGTTAATGTTTTCAAAGACACTGAACTTGTGTCAATTCATCTGAACTGTGTATGCATTGACATTAGGGCTGGGCAATATGGAGAAAATCAAATATCACATTTTTGACCTAACACCTTGATGTCGATATTGCAACGATATTGTAAGGTTGACAATTGGTGCATTCACAAAATATCTTCCACATTTAGATTTCGGATAAATAACTATCATATTGTGGATATAATGACTAAGTGGTAAAAGGCAAATAATAGAACAGCTAGAACAGTCTGGTAAGTTCAGAAAATGACATCACTTTACTGTAATGCAGCCTTTGAAACCAGGAAAAGACTAAACTTACCATGTAACGATATTACACTTCTTCAAAATCTAATGGTGCTTTTCCATTACATGGTACCTACTCGCCTCGTCCTAAAATCTGCAATGGGAAACGGACGCACAGCGAGTCGAGGCGAGGCGAGTCAAGTAGGTACTGGTAATGGAAAAGCACCTTAAGACGATATCTAGTCTTATATCACGATAGATATAATATTAAAATATTGCCCAGCCCTAATTGACGTCTGAAAAAACTTAAACAAGCCCAAATCCAGTACTTTTTATGGCAGCGACAAGTGCTTTCTCAAAGTCCATGTAGAGTTTGAAATGAGCTGGCAGCTTTAGGGTTTCAAAGCATGTGGAGGACGTAGGAAGGGTTCCCCCAGAAATCTCCACTCTCAGTTCAGGAGGAAGCATCTCCCAGCCAACCCAGAATGTCAGCAGCTGGGCCAGGGTACCTGATGAAGCTAAAAGTCATAAAATGGATTAAAGACATTTAGTTCAACTGTAATTGATCATATCTATCCATGAGACATAGAAGCATTTGTAAAGAGAGAAAATAAGGTTTATACCTGTTTCAATGAACATCCTTAGAAAGCCAGTGATGCGGCAGGTGGTGTCTAAGTCAAAGTCTTCATCATCACTGTCCTCAACTGGCCATGTGATTTTTTCTAGGAGCATCTTAAAGAAAACAAAAATTGTAATTTAAAAAAAGGGAGAACTTATTTTGGTGAAGGACTATGCAGATCAAATTCTTAGAAAATGGAAAAATATCCATCTCAGTCATTGAAAATACACGTAAATTCATCAAGTTAAGTCACAAATATAACTAAATTACTGACTTACCTGGGGTGTGAACTGCATTTCAGCCATTTTGGGGAAAAGAAGTGGTACAACATCCGGCCTAGATGTCAGCAGGGGCCATACCATCACATCTTTCAGTCCCTTTCTCAACTGTTTAATTTGGCGCATGGTCCTCCCAACGACCTAAGAGACAGACCGACCCATATTACAGCCCAAATCCTTAACCCAAATTTGACAAAAGTTGGCACAGTAGGAAAAATGTTAATAAACACAATAAAGTGCTTTATAAAAATCCATTAAAACTCTAGTACTTAAACTCTCGTGTTAACATAACAAGCCAGGGTTCACAACACATTCTATAATTTCAACAAGTACAGCGATGAATTCTGTCACTTAACCAGCAGGAACTCACTGCATGGAGTAGAAGTTTGTTATGTAGCCATCTCCGATTTGTTTTGGTGACTGCCGGAAGATCCCAAGACATGGAAAGATCTGAAACTGTGTCCTTCTGTTCCGGTGTAAGATCTTCATGTTCAAGCTAGAATTAAGACCATACAAGTTATTATATCTGCCCAAGCAATATTTTTTTACATGGCAAAGTTTCTTTTAGGTTACATACCAGTTCTATGATGCTCCTGATGTGCAGATCAGGACACTCTTCTGTAACAACAGTAGCCATTTCAGGGTCCCCATTGAACAGTACATGAATTACAGCAGGACTTAGTCCTGTGACATGGGGACCATCATGCAGAAAGGTGTGGCCCAACATCCTTCCTGCAACCCGGAAGAGGTTGCTTTCAATAAGTGCCTCTGATGCTGCTGGAACAAGATGGTCAGGTTCACCCTCAAATAGCAGTGTTCGGCCCATTCCTCCTGTAAAGTACCAAGAGAGCAGGGAATAAAGTCACAACAATTAACCTCTTAAATACATTAAATAAAAATGTATGATAGATAGATAGATAGTTAGATAGATAGATAGATAGATAGATATATTACATCATACTAGTGGCGATTACTTGGCCTGTGGTATTGCTGCTTGTAGAATTCACTTAAACCAAATTGTAGCCTACTCCAAAATGACTTACAGAAGGACCCCAAACCACTTCAAATTCAATTCCCCTGTATACCCTACTACAGACTTACCTGACACAAAACATTGCCCACCGGCCCTCCGCTAAACAGCACATATCCGCGTTCATCAACCACCAGAACGTACGTGTACGCGTGTGTGTGTGTGCGCGCGCATAGAGAGAGGCGGTGTAGAGTGAGTCACGACACAAACAGGTGCTCAGTCAGCGTTGCATGCAGTGTGAGAATGGCAAGCAGCAAGAGCGGCAAAAGCCAATGTGTGCTTCTTTTACCTATATATGTAACGCTATCTTTTGCGTTTATCCAAACGTCGTCAAACTTGGCACTGCACTTACTCGTGACCAGAGCAAGACACCTGTCAAGTTTGAAATCCATCGGACTAACTGAGAGACATGCGCTACAGACAGACATTTCTGCAATTTATAGATGGATTAACCTTCAAAAAATTAGTAAGATACTTACCAAGATCTAGACTGAATCCAAACTGGAGTTTGGATATGATTGTTGTCATAAAGTACCGCATCACTCCCTCTCCGATAGCAACATCACCTGAAATAAAATACTGATAATAACACTGGAAAAAAAGTGGCGGCCTAATACAGGTAACTGGATTTGGTAACATTTAACAAGAAAGGGAGAAAAACTTCTATTGGCTGTAATTCTAGAATAGCATCCTTAATATTGATTATTCCAGATAACAAGAGTATATTGTGCACAATATTCACATACATACATATAACATTTTTATCAATTATATAATTTTGTGCATTCCATTCTCCCATTTAACAATTACATATAAGCTACTTGAGTGGTATAAACTGTACTGATGTATTTATATTATAAATGTTATATTACTTACCAACCAGAGTACAATGAAGTGGACATGCCCATTCTTGCTGCTGTTTATAGAATAAGAGAAGCTCCCGTTCCCTGTCCTCTTCAGAGTCCCTTACATCCATCTTCATTCTAAGTGGTTTCCCAGTTGCATGTTCCCTTAGCAGATTCTCTTTGAAAACTTTGGCAGCTTGAGTGGGTTCTTTAATAAGCTTCCATTCTAAACAAACAACAACAATAAAGTTATCTATTACAGAGAGACATATTGTGAGTTGGCATGTTACCTGCATATACAGATATCCTCTCACTCTACAGAACAGGAGGAAAATTCTGTTCATTTCACTGACAAAACGTGAGACCCAACATCTTCAGAACCTGTCACAACGCTGAGTTGACATAAAAACAGCACTACTAAACAACTACAACTAAATATTAGAAAAATAGAAAAACCCAGTTGCATGTTATTAATTGTCTGTAACTGTATTATCTTATCTAATTATATCCTACAGGTGTTATCTTTCTATTAACTTTTCAGTTACACACAATCTTATAGCAACACTATTGTGATGACACAAACCACTGTCTGTTTCTTTGCGATCCAACTCCTCGTTGACAATCACTGCCGGTACTACTGCACTCTCAGCTGATGTTTCAGGCCTCACTGGAACACTGTCACTGACTAGGGCTGTCTCACTATCATTTTCTTCACTTTGGCCTCCCTCTTGTTCTCTTTCTGATTCCTGCATGGGTGTCCTTGAAGTTAACACAATTGAAATGATGGTCATACTCGCTTATTTGTGTGCACAACAATAAGAGAGACATATTCCCAAAGAAAATAAATTATGCTACCCTTGCATTGCTTTAAGAAGTACATACCCATTGCAGCTCAATCTGTGCAGCTTCATCTCTGAAAAGGGAACTTCCTTCTGACAAGTGATGCAGGGGATGACTGGACCAGAGGCAGGACGTGAGCTCTCCTAACAACAACAACAACAACAACAACAAAATGGCTTTTAATTAATGATTAAAAGTCACCAGTAATCTTTGTTTTGATTATGTATTAAACTAAGTCTCTGTAAATGTATGTACACAATCTAAGGGTAGATCCTGTTGAAGTGGACGTATGTAGATTGTAGCCTGTCCAATCATCGTCGATGGATCTTTCAGATAGGCAAGGGTGTATCCAGTGCTGGGACACTGAAGCAACGCAAGATTTAGACTGCGAGTAGATCCTACAAGTTTTAGAAATTCAAAGCCTCCCCCTTGTTGGAGCTTCGGAAACACTTCCATCAGTTTATTTGTTATAACCATGGGATCGTGGTCATTCCCTGGAGAAAAAAACAAAACAAAATCATAACTCACCTCACCTTAAATTAAGCAAATAAGCCTGTGATAACTATTATTGACACTATGAACACCAATTAAGTTTGAGTCACTATAAAAAGAAATGCAAATAATTTCAACAAGCCACAGACAGTACAAACTTTTTTTACTTTTGGTAAATGCCTAGTTTCGCACTGACCTGAAAATGTTACTTTTTGCTCTCCAAGTCCTGAAGTAAGAAGTTCAGCTTTAAACAGTACGCTTGGAATTTTATCCGCATTGTGGTCAGCCAAACAACAGACAGTGTGTGTGTAGCTTCTTCGGCTAACTTGGACTTGTGCTGGTCGTCTCGTCATATTCCTTCTGGCTCCAATGTTATATGGCGCAAAGAGCCTTGCTACCTCCGCTGCAACACAGAAAAACGTAACAGCTCAATGGTCACCAGTCAGCTAAAACAGCCTCTACTTCTATCTTGGGATGCTCAAGCCAGCTAACACCATTTAGCCGATTAGCGAACTAGCTAGGTTTATGCTTCCCCCCATTAACAATAAACGTGTCACGCACGAAGCATCATAATACCGCATGCAAATACATGTTCGAGTCGATCTAATTTAACCTACACGTGTGTCCCGAATCATTAAATAGTAGCACACCTGGCTAACATGAAATTACTTAGCTTACCTTGGACAGGTGTACGTGATTGAGCGGCCGGTATCTGCTGTGACTGAGCTGCCGGAGTCACCGGTGCCGCGGGAGCCGTTGGACTTCTGCTCAGAGCTTCCTCAATCAAATTCGCTGCTTCTCTCAGCAGCTCCGGGCAACTTTTAGACATTTTGTCCTGCACCTCACACAGCGTCTCAACATTGGGGCTAGCAGGACCGAGTCTTCTCTTGATTTTTAGCCGTTGCAATGAAAGTACTGTTTAACCGTGTAACTAAACCAACGTAGAGGTGAATAGCGCCACCCAGTGTATTGGAATGTGTTCAGTAGCTCTGCATCAATCCATTATCCGGAATTGATTTGTTTTGGCTTGATGCAGAGGGTAACCAATCAGGCGTTAGGTTCCGCCTACCAACTTTTGATGGGTCAGTTTGACAGTTTTAAGTAATTCATGAATCACTCCAACGCAGGACCATGAAATGTAAATGTAAATAGTGAAATAATTATATATGTATTTTACATAAAATGAATCGGTATTTGAATTAATTAATGATACATTTAATTACACATTTATGTATTTAATTCTAATTTTAATTAATTAATGACACATTTAATTAATTAATGACACATTTAAGTAATTATTTAATGGTGTATTTATTTATTTAATTGTGGCACTTTTAGTCCTCCATACTGTTGAAGAGGTATTGACGTGCATCATCCGAATCTTCAATATAAAGCTAACTTATACTAAATATAAATCAATAGTTAGCATTTAGCTTAGTTAGGTTATACAAATCTAGTATATGATTTATGATTTTTATTTACATTTGTGACATTGTTAATTAGAGAGAGAGAGAGAGAGAGAGAGAGAGAGAGAGAGAGAGAGAGACAGAGCAAGAGAGAGAAAGATAAATACTGTGTGAGGATTATAATGTCAGTATCTAGGTTTCCATCCAATTGGCAACAGATTTTCATGCGAATATTGTAGAATCTGCATAAAAACAATATGCGCATTTTCCCACCAGAGATGTGTTTCCATCAAATTGACTTGTTCCAGATAAAGGTCTGAGCGTGATGACGTAGTGCACATAACAATACATTTTGCGGTTAAATTCCCATGTACAGAATACAAAATACAAGTTAAATGGGTTTCCATCGCATTTTCAACTGACTGATGGTTTTCTCACCAAAAAAGTTTGGTTAGGCCAACCAACCTTTTCTGAGTCAAGATTACTTTCGCAGTGAAAAAGCAAGCTGTACCTCTCTGATTAATTTTTTATTTTTACATGACTTAAAAAATGTAACATTAACCTAATAAAAATTAGGTTTGTGCATTAGGCCTAATATACAGTGGGGAAAAAAAGTATTTAGTCAGCCACCAATTGTGCAAGTTCTCCCACTTAAAAATATGAGAGAGGCCTGTAATTTTCATCATAGGTACACGTAAACTATGACAGACAAATTGAGAGAGAAAAAATACAAAAAAAATCACATTGTAGGATTTTTAATGAATTTATTTGCAAATTATGGTGGAAAATAAGTATTTGGTCACCTACAAACAAGCAAGATTTCTGGCTCATACAGACCTGTAACTTCTTCTTTAAGAGGCTCCTCTGTCCTCCACTCGTTACCTGTATTAATGGCACCTGTTTGAACTTGTTATCAGTATAAAAGACACCTGTCCACAACCTCAAACAGTCACACTCCAAACTCCACAATGGCCAAGACCAAAGAGCTGTCAAAGGACACCAGAAACAAAATTGTAGACTTGCACCAGGCTGGGAAGACTGAATCTGCAATAGGTAAGCAGCTTGGTTTGAAGAAATCAACTGTGGGAGCAATTATTAGGAAATGGAAGACATACAAGACCACTGATAATCTCCCTCAATCTGGGGCTCCACGCAAGATCTCACCCCGTGGGGTCAAAATGATCACAAGAACAGTGAGCAAAAATCCCAGAACTACACGGGGGGACCTAGTGAATGACCTGCAGAGAGCTGGGACCAAAGTAACAAAGCCTACCATCAGTAACACACTACGCAGCCAGGGACTCAAATCCTGCAGTGCAAGACGTGTCCCCCTGCTTAAGCCAGTACATGTCCAGGCCCGTCTGAAGTGCATTTGGATGATCCAGAAGAGGATTGGGAGAATGTCATATGGTCAGATGAAACCAAAATATAACTTTTTGGTAAAAACTCAACTCGTCATGTTTGGAGGACAAAGAATGCTGAGTTGCATCCAAAGAACACCATACCTACTATGAAGCATGGGGGTGGAAACATCATGCTTTTGGGCTGTTTTTCTGCAAAGGGACCAGGACGACTGATCCGTGTAAAGGAAAGAATGAATGGGGCCATGTATCGTGAGATTGAGTGAAAACCTCCTTCCATCAGCAAGGGCATTGAAGATGAAACGTGGCTGGGTCTTTCAGCATGACAATGATCCCAAACACACCGCCCGGGCAACGAAGGAGTGGCTTCGTAAGAAGCATTTCAAGGTCCTGGAGTGGCCTAGCCAGTCTCCAGATCTCAACCCCATAGAAAATATTTGGAGGGGAGTTGAAAGTCTGTGTTGCCCAGCGACAGCCCCAAAACATCACTGCTCTAGAGGAGATCTGCATGGAGGAATGGGCCAAAATACAAGCAACAGTGTGTGAAAACCTTGTGAAGACTTACAGAAAACGTTTGACCTGTGTCATTGCCAACAAAGGGTATATAACAAAGTATTGAGAAACTTTTGTTATTGACCAAATACTTATTTTCCACCATCGTTTGCCAATAAATTCATTAAAAATCCTACAAAGTGATTTTCTGGAATTTTTTTTCTCATTTTGTCTGTCATAGTTGACGTGTACCTATGATGAAAATTACAGGCCTCTCTCATCTTTTTAAGTGGGAGAACTTGCACAATTGGTGGCTGACTAAATACTTTTTTCCCCACTGTATTATCATAGTATATTGGCTATATTGTCCTTCTCAGACCTTATTATATATATTTTTTTTAGTTTTTTTTTTACTGGACTGATGTTACCTATATTTGATGGGCATGGTGTTTTCAAGATAACTGGGAACTCAAGGAACTCAAATCATGAAGTCAGTGTTCTTCTGGTCGGAAAGTCGGAGCTCTAGAAAGATACCCACGTTTCCGACTTGGAATTCAGAGTTGAATGACCGTTCAAAATATTTTCTCAGTCGGATCTCGTTTTTTCCAGAGTTCCCAGTTGTCTCGAATGAACTGAAGTCGGAGATTTCCGAGCTCCTTGTTGTTTTGAACACGGCAATCTCTGCGGAGGGAAGGAGAGAGCAGCAGAGGGTCCACGTCCGCCTCTCACGGCCCCTGCTCTCTCCTTCCTTTCCTCTGGTGAGACTGACCAGAGAGAGGGGACACAATCTTCCACCTGGTGGCGAATCGCACTGCATCTGCCTCATGCACAAATTCATGCTGTTCCTCTGACCAGAGAAAGTGAAATATTCCTTGATATTAAAATAGACACGACGAGCTGCTAATAATAATAAAAACGCAGGGTATCGATACACTACTCATTCATTGCTGCTGCAGCGCAACGGGAAGTAGAGAGAAGCACGTTTTATGTTTTGTAATAGTGTTGAATAAAAACAGTGACAGAGCTGAATAAACACTTAGACATGAACTCACTCATAAAAACAGCAGATCTTTGCTGTATTATTTGACAGTCTCAATCTGGTCATGGTTTTAAAAGTTATGAAATCTCACGTAGGCTAGTATCAATCTTTGCAGGCTAGTATCAAACTGTTTTGTGGCAGGGGTCGTGGAAGCTGTGATTTGAGCTATCGGATTGTCCAGCACAGTAGGCGCACTCGATTTACCAACAGATCTCCCGGTCCGCCGGGTAAACAGAGTTTGTCTTTTGCGACAAATTAAATGGTTCAAAATTGGAACACTTTGCATACCTGGTGCGCAGGGCTTCTGAATCAAGTGCACCTACCATCAACAGGGCTTCTGAATCAAGTGCACCTACCGCCAACAGGGCTTCTGAATCAAGTGCACCTACCACCAACAGGGCTTCTGAATCAAGTGCACCTACCGCCAACAGGGCTTCTGAATCAAGTGCACCTACCGCCAACAGGGCTTCTGAATCAAGTGCACCTACCGCCAAAAGGGCTTCTGAATCAAGTGCACCTACCATCAACAGGGCTTCTGAATCAAGTGCACCTACCATCAACAGGGCTTCTGAATCAAGTGCACCTACCATCAACAGCACAACACGAACAATAAAAATAGGAGCCCAAGCCTTTATCGGTTGCTTTTCTACAGAAATGTTTGGTGATCGACTAGCCCACACTATAAAAAGTAAAGGTTCATGGAGGATCCTTCAGGGGTTCTTCAAATTTAAACTGTGGGGGAACCCTATAAGTTATTCTAAGAACTCTTTAAAAGGGTTCTTCAAAGAACCTTTGGGGCTTAATTTCCTAACTACCCTCCCTCCCTATTATTATTAATAATATGCTTAACAATAACACAATATTTTAGTGGTCAGTGATTAAGCACAGTAGAGCTAGTGATTAATTACCCTAACCTTAACCCAGCCCTAGTGTGGTGAATGATGGACGGAGTCAGGCGCAGGAGCAACATAACAGGATGCAGAGTTATTCCTTCCAGACATACAATGTGCCGTACAGCGGCAAACGAAACAGGTACAGGGGAAACAATCCTCCCTGACCAAACACAGTCTCAGGAAATACAAGAAATGTAAAGGCACTGGGGAAAATCTACCCTGGCAAATAAACGAGAGCGTAGCTCAACCGAGCCACTCTCTTCCCACATAGAACAATCACTCACAAAGACAAGGGGGCAGAGGGAACACTTATACACAGACTAATTAGGGGATGAGCACCAGGTGTGTGTGATTGACAAGACAAGACCAGACAAGTGGAGTGATGAGAACGGGAGCGGCATTAGCTAGTAAGCTGGTGACGACGAACGCCGAAACCTGCCCGAACAAGGAGGGGAGGCAGCCTCGGCAGAAGTCGTGACACCTAGGTCCTGAACCTAACCATTACCCTAACCTTAACCCAATCCTAGGTCCTGAACCTAACCAGGCAGAGGAAACGATAAAAGCGTTAGAACGAGAGATTGAAAGAGATTGAACAGGAAATAGCATTTGAAAGAAAAAGAGACATGCGTACTGCAGAGAATGAGGAAGTCAAACAGGTTAACAAAAAGGTAAAAGAGTTAGAGAGAGAGGTTGAGAGATTGAAATAGAGATTCAATACAAAATAAAATTTCAAAGAGCGAAAGAAGCGTTTAGAAGACAGAATGAAAGAGTGAAACAGGTTAACAAAAATGTACTAGTGTTAGACAGAGAGGTTGCGAGAATGAAAGAACAGATTAGATTGAAAGACAAGTCCAGAGAGAAAATTTGATAGAGACAGAGAGACAGATGGAGAGAGACAGCCCTCACCAATGACAACAAGACGTCTGATCTGGAGGAAATCTTCAAGAATATCAAGGAACAGCTGACAGAATTAGAAAATATGGAAACAGACGAGTATACATGGAAACAGAACCAAATGGCCATGGAGGAGAAGACAGAGGGTGAGAACGACACACAGAAAGAGGTAGAAAGAACGAGAAAAGAGAAAATACCAAAACAGGGACAACAAGAAGAGGAGAAGAAGAAGGAGATGGAGGGAGGAGAAGAAGAGGAGAGACACAAACAGAAGCAAATAGAGATGGAAGTGGAAGAAAGAGAGAACAAGAGATGCAAGGAGCTAGAAAGGAAGAGTATGGAGAAGAGACAGAAAAAAATTGAACTAGAAGAAGAGAGAAGAAAGAAAGAAGCATGTAGTAGTTAATGTTAAAGCAAAAGCACGGGAAGTCTTCAACAGGCGTAAACAGAGGAGGTTAGAAGTGTTGAAGGGGGAACGAGAACAGATGGAAAGAGGACAACAAATCAGGAGGGAGAAGGAGGAAAGACTGCTGGAGATGGAAAGAAAACAGGAGAGGGCAAGACGACAAGAGGAGCAGGATAAAAAACGACAGATTGAAATTGCTAGACAGAAAGAAAGGTTCAGACTAAGAGAGGAGGAGAGTCAGAGAGAGGAGGAGAGAGAGGAGGAGAGAGAGGAGGAGAAGAACCCTGAAGAGGAGGAGGAGAATGAAGATGGCAAGGAGGATCTTGTCCCAGCCAATAAAAGTATCCGAAGGAGAGCTGTGGACTGGTTGAATAAGAAGTGGGAGAAGAGGAACCTCAGAAAGATAGAGAGAACATATCAGAGAGAGAAGGAGGAGAGAGAGGAGGAGAGAAAGAGAGCCATTCAAGGCCATTTAGCTTTAATCAGAGAGAGGGAGAAGATGATAGAGGCTAACAAAAGGGAGGAAGAGGAAATAAGGAAGATCCTTGAGAAGTACTAGAGGGGTGAGTTAGAGAACCCTGAAGAGGAGGAGGAGAACCCTGAAGAGGAGGA
Source organism: Coregonus clupeaformis (assembly GCF_020615455.1). Lineage (NCBI taxonomy): Eukaryota > Metazoa > Chordata > Actinopteri > Salmoniformes > Salmonidae > Coregonus > Coregonus clupeaformis. The sequence goes on along the minus strand of NW_025535972.1, from coordinate 38,378 downwards.
GGAGAACCCTGAAGAGGAGGAGGAGAACCCTGAAGAGGAGGAGGAGAACCCTGAAGAGGAGAAGAAGAATGAAGATGACAAGGAGGATCTTGTCCCACCCGATAAAAGTATCCGAAGGAGATCTGTGGGCTGGGTGAATAAGAGGTGGGAGAAGAGGAACCTCAGAAAGATAGAGAGAACGTATCAAGAGAGAGAAGGAGGGCCATAAGATCATCCACATTGGTAAGACCTGTTTTCCCTCTGCTTATGACATCATCATCATCATCTTTAGTCTCTTCTACACACACATAAGTTACACACCAGTCATCATGTTGCATCATTGTTTCAATATAAACTACTGACCCAAAATGGACAAGCTGATCTGGTATCAACTTAAATGTAATGTACACAGGGAATGTAGAATTGAAAACCCAACTGGATCTCAATGACCCTGGTAAAAAGTAGTGCACCATAGCCTTTTGGGGGCCCTAAGCAACATTTTGTTTAGGTTTTTGAGTACATTTCCTCCAAATATACACTTTGCAATGGGAAGACAAAATATTGCACTTTATTGACAAATACCATGCCTTGCTCAGTTGAAATGAGTATAGAATCATTGAGATCCAATTGGGGGTTCTGTTCTTAATTCCCTGTGTCCATTGCACATATGTTGATACCCGATTCCCTAAGTTGAATGTGAACTCTGCTTCTTCTCCCCTCCCAGTCATCCCTGGACACATAGTGATAACAACCCACATCACCCGGGCCGAGAGAGAGAGGGAGAAGAGGAAGGAGCTCCTGAAGGATGAGGAGATAAGGAAGAAGCTGGAGGATTATCATAAGCAGTGGAGAGCCCAGTCCCTGCTTAGAAAACAACAAACGTAAAGAGGAGAGGGAGAGGATGAAGGAACAGTCCCTAAATGAAAAGCAGGAGAAATGGCTGGAGCAGATGAATCTGGAGGCTGATGCTCTAATCAAGAAGTGCAGCACCCAGTACATCACCCGCTGTCCAACCAAGAGCTTAAGCCAAGAGCCCATTGGATCTGGAGAAGGCCAGCAGGAGAGGCCAAGGAGGCAACAGGCATGGGCAGAGAACCAGCAGGGGGGCCAGAGAACCAGCAGGGGGGCCAGAGAACCAGCAGGGGGGCCAGAGAACCAGCAGGGGGCCAGAGAACCAGCAGGGGGCCAGAGAACCAGCAGGGGGGCAGAGAACCAGCAGGGGGGCAGAGAGCCAGCAGGGGGGGGCCAGAGAACCAGCAGCTAGAGGCTCAAGAAGAGGCTGAGACAGCAGAGCCAGACTCCAAGAAAAAGACATATCCAGGCATCTGGAAGAGAATTAAGATGGGGTAAAGAATGCTTCAAAATGTATTGATGTTTTACACTGTTAATATATATGTTGCCACTTTAAAAAGTGACATTATCCAAATGTGAGTGTTTAGTGTACATGCAACACACATGTATGTAGATACTTACCCGTCTCTGTGATGTCTTACAGCATTCCTAACCTGCTGTCTGCTGAGAGCTGGAACTCAACGAAGCCGCAGTGCCACTGGGGTTACGCTGGTAATAAACACAAGTGTCGCCCAATAATTCCTCCTCCTCTTCAAGTCATCAGGCCTCTTTAAGCTCCTCAAGCCAGCAAGTATCCTCTTAATCAAGGCAACAAACCGTCTAAGGTCAGCAACTCTCCTCCCCAGACGAGAGTTTCTCATCTTTATCCGTTGAATTCATCTCTCCTCACCACATCACCTGTCCTAGAAAATATCCCCAAATGGACATGGTTTAAACAGAAGTCTTCCCCTCAGTCCAGTGGCTCCACAGACCAGAGTTTCTCATCTTTATTCAAGTTGAACGCAACTCTGATCATTTCCACCACCTCACCTGTCCTAGAAAATATCCCCAAATGGACATGGTTTGACATGGACCCCTCCTGTCCTAGACCTAGAAGATAACTCCCAATAAATGATGACACGAGTTGAGAGGCACAGGGACAGCGATGGAGCAGCACCCCTCGGACGAAGAGCCATTTCAGGATTAAGTGTCTTGCTCTAGGGCACAATGACAGGAGATGGTCCCTGAGAGTAGAGCCTAGCAGCCCCACGGTTGCTAGTTCAGTTCCCACTGCTGGTCTTAGGAGGTGTTAAGGGGAGGTGCTGAGGAGGAGGTCTGGGAGAAGGTCTGCAGGTAGCCTTAACCGGACCAATAGCAACTAAGTTGCTGGCTCAATCCCCGGGCAGAGCTGCTCAAGTCAGGCCAGTGATGTTTGATGATGTCATTTTTGTTTGCAAAAATCCAAAATGGCGTAGCAGTGCGGTCTTGTTTTCTGTAGTGTCCTTGTGTAAATAGCCTTTTTTTGTTGTTGTCTGTTTTGTATATATTTCTCAATTTTACTTTTCATTCTTTAACTAAAATATACTTTCCTGCAACCAGCCTCACCCAATGTGGAAAGGATTCTATTATTTCCTTATAACTTTTATCAAGAACCTTGAGCTGAAACTAGTCTAGCTGCAACCGAATGGCTGTGGTAGCCAGCTAGCTAGCTACTTGCTATTAGCCACCGTTAGCGTTCCTCACCATTGTCCGTGGCCTGCACTACCCACCAGCCAGCTCTAGCTCTTGCCTGGAAAATTTGTCGGCCAGTCTGCACAGCCTGCTATCGACCCAGAGCATATTGGATTTTCTGCCGGAATCACTGGACCCTAACACCGGATCATTGCAACCGAATGGCTGTTGTCGTTGGCTAATTACCATTGCCCCTTAGCAAGCACAAGTTAGCTTAGGTTTACGTGCACTGTACTCAAATCCTTCGATATCATTGTCTGTACATAATGCCCTGAATCTATTCTACAACGGCCGGAAATCTGGCCCTTTTATTCTCTATACCCAACGCCCTAGAAGACCAGTTTTTAAAGCCTTTAGCCGTATCCTTATGTAACAAAGTCAAAATGTACAGTTTCCATCAACTTCGCGCTCAAAGTTGAAGTCAAAGAACGCAGCAGTTCGCGGTAGAGTAGTGGGTGAAACCATTCACTTCAGGAAAAGGGGTGATGTAAATAAAGTTCCCTTTAATTTTGTGTTACTGAATTCATAAACATATTTGCTGCCATTGTAGTAAGGTTGGTAATACGAGAGGTCTTCGGACATACCATTTTTTGTACTATTTTCTTTTGAAAGAACAACTAGTGGGTTTTGAATGCTTCTCCCCTATGTGGGAAGTTGGTCTGCCTGCTCCTCAGTCTGAGAGAAATATTCTGAGAGCAGGTTCGTGTCTCTTTCCTCTGTATATAAAAAACGGTTTAAAACTGTATAACATAAGTGTTTTTGGAAAACGGGTTCATATATCCTAAAGTCAATAGTAAATGTGGCTATGTATATATTTATTTTGCCGTTAATGTATTGACGAACTATTTCAGCAAGTTTAACCAAGTTTTTGCTGGCTAAGCTAGCCATGTTAATGATGAGCTAACTAGCACCGTTGGTCACTGTACTTCAACGTCACACGCTAGCTATTGCCAGCAGGTGATTTGCTAGAAGGTGACTTATTGAAATTAGGTGAATGTTTATTTTCTTACTACCTTAAAATGTTTTTATAAAAGGGTTGTACTTGTGCTCTGTATTTATGGATGAATATTACTTCACAATGAGGGTATGTATCACTACTGTTGCTCCTATCTAAAAGATAACTTGTGTCCTACCTAAATATGACATTTAGCAGACGCTTTTATCCAAAGCGACTTACAGTCCTGCGTGCAGACATTTTTAGGTATGGGTTGTCCCAGGGATCGAACCCACTACCCTGGCGTTACAAACGGCATGCTCTACCAATTGAGCTACAGAGGTCCACTGTAGCTCAATAACCATAAAAACCGAGTCAACCTGAAGTGTGGGTGTCCGTGTGCCTTTCTTCTGGGGGGGATATGTGAAGTTGGTTACACTAATTTCCTTAAATTCTACACATTTTGCCATGGGGTTGAAAGAAAATGTTGCAGTTTTAAAGCTAATTACTGGTAGTTCTGCACATTTTGCCATGGGATGGAGATACATTTTTGCAGTTTTGAAGCTAATTTCCTGCAATTCTACACATTTTGCCATGACTAATGCCATGTTAAGATGATATCTGAATGAGAGTGACTAACAAAATCAATGGGGGCTCACTGCAGGTCAAGGCCCCTGGGCACGTGCCCTTCGTGCCTGGACCGTAATTCGATCATGATTACTACAAGTTTAGATAGCTGGCTAGACTAACTTACCAATCTAAAATATGTTAGCTAACATGGCTAATTGAGTGACTGACTGACATACAAGAAAAATACTGCTGATTTAACAACCAAGTTTAGAAATTGTACCTTGTCATTTACTATTCTAACTCTCAAGAGTTAGTTGAGACCCTGAAAGAGTGGCCATGGGGCCCTAAGCGATCGTATATGCCTAGGGCCGGCCCTGGCATTATATAAGGAATAGGTGCCATTTGGGACTCATGTTAAACTTAGGGTCAGGTCAATTTAGGACGGGAATTATTGCACTTTATTGACAAATTCCATGCCTTGCTCAATTGAAAAGAGTATAGAATCATTGAGATCCAATTGGGGGTTCTGTTCTTAATTCCCTGTGTCCATTGCATATAAGTTGATACCTGATCCCCTAAGTTGAATGTGAACTCTGCTTCTTCTCCCCTCCCAGTCATCCCTGGACACATAGTGAAATCAACCCACATCACCCGGGCCGAGAGAGAGAGGGAGAAGAGGAAGGAGCTCCTGAAGGATGAGGAGATAAGGAAGAAGCTGGAGGATTATAATAAGCAGTGGAGAGCCCAGTCCCTGCTTAGAAAACAACATAAACTTAAAGAGGAGAGGGAGAGGATGAAGGAACAGGACAGTCGCGCATGATTCTGACATGATCAGTCCAATCAAAGCTACGGTAGATGTAACATGATTTGACGTCATTTTATCTGTGGCCAATGACCTTGAGCTTTCTTATATGGGCACTTCTAATGTAACTTTATAGCAGCACCCAAGGGTCTTGAATTTCCGAGCTCTCCCCATAGATTTTGCGGTGACGTAGTGTCCCCATGAGTATCAGAACACTGAGCCAATCACGGCGCAACTAGAGAACATTTCCAACCCCTACGCTCCATATTTTCTGCTGGCTGCCCCACCACCACAGAAAGCTCTGAGCTAGGCTGAAATACCTGCATTTTGGAGCTGCCTTACTCAAGAAAGATACCAAGTTCATATGCTGCTTTATTAACTCAATTATATCTTTTTTACATTGTTTGCTAAACTGATATGTGAAAAGAATGAATGCCAGAATTACATGCAAAACAGGTTTTTTAATAGGTAGGGCTCAAAACAGGTGGGGCTCCGCTCCACCTGTCCTGATTGACGGGTCGCCACTGCTTAAAGCAACAAAAATAAAAGTAGGGTTGTTGGTCAGGCGTATAACGAACATCTAGGAAGCCAAAGGTTGCATGTTCAAATGTCACCAAGGACAACTTTAGCTAATTAGCAACTTTGCAACTACTTACTACTTTTAGCTACTTTGCTACTAATTAGCATGTTAGCTAACCCTTTAACCTAACTCCTAACCCTAACCTTAACCCCTAACCCCTGCCTAGCTAACTTTAACCACCTAGCTAATGTTAGCGTTAGCTACCATCCACATAGCTAACATTAGCCACAACACATTGGAATTAGTAACATATCATACGTTTAGCAAATTCGTAATATATTGTACACATTTTAATTGATAACATATCATGCTAAATAGATGATGGCCATCCACAAAATAATCCATACCATATGAAATGTAACGTATTATACTAATTGTTTTGTCACAGATTTACATTTACTATGTTACGCCTACCCCTGAGTCCAGGTTGCAGCGACCACTCCGCTAATCATCCTAAAATCTCATAATAAATTAAGTGCCGTTTTTGGTCTAAACTCATTAAGCAGGAGTAAACGCCGCCACAAGGGCAGCATTTTCTGAGCTATAATGACCAAGACGCACCTCCAACAACACATAAAACCTGACATATTTCTGGCCAGAAAACTATGACAATTTCTCTGAAAGTGGCATATTCGAAAAAGAAAATACTTCTGCTGTGTAAACACATTGATTCTCATTGCAAAATAGGCTCAGGATAACTCCTGATGAAGTTGAGTAGTTGATATTCGGAGCTTAAATAGCCAAATTGATTAGTCACAGGAATCAGGACTAATAAAGCCAATACAACTGCCTGTTTTACAAACGGTAGGCCTACCACATGGATGGGCATTCATACAATTCCATTGCTGGCTGACATGGTAGGCTGCACCCCAGCACTGGACCGACGCCGACGTCTTTTGGATGTCTTCTTTTGGTCCTGTCTGGACCGGCCTTCTTGTTTTGGTGTTTTAGAAATGGTAGACCTACCACATAGATGGGAATTCATAAAATTCAATTTCAGGCGACACTGTAGACTACACCCCAGTAAGCATGAACCGACACCGACGCCTTTTGGATGTCTATTATTGGTGCAGTCCGGACCGGTCTTGATTTCCATGTCCACTTTGGTTTTTGGTCCGGTCTGGACCGGCCTTGGTTTGGTCCAAACATAGACATCTATAAATTAAGGATTTTCAACTTTCATTCAGAACAGAAAATTAACCTGATTTCAACATCCGGAAAATACCCATTTTAAACTTCTGGAAAATATGTATTTTTACCTTTCATTCAGAAACTAAATTGAACCTAACTACAAGGTCTGGAAAATACGTAATTAGACATCTTTTCAACACAATTTTTCTTACTTGGACGATTCTAGCTTTGTAGGGGTGGACATTTTTTTGTTTCACCTTGGGCGGCAGAACGGCCAGAACGTTATATAGTAACGTTATATACTGTGCTATTCTATTCGGTTCTGTTATGTAGAATACTAATAAAACATGATGTGACTTTGCAGACATTGATTCAGCTTTGATCTAACTTTAGTAGGCTAAACGAGCACCATTGTGAGAAGTGGCGGAGCATCGCTCCAGTGCGCTCAGGCTCCACTACACCATGGCCACAAACTCAACCATATACTGTAAACATTATCCTACATTCTCCAGCAGGGGACGCAACAAACATACAACCACACAAGAACTGTAGCCATGGTTTTGGAATGAGAAATATATCAGAAATATGTCATGTGTATCTGAGACTTTTATTAAGGCACTGACATACAGATTTTATATGATCTTTTTCTTAAAATACCCTTCCCATACTCAACTGCGCGTGAGGAGGGATTCACGTGAGAGGTGTCTTTGACAGAAAAGTGAAGTGAAGGAGATGTAACTTGTTGTGCCACTAAAGTTTGTGCTGCTGGTACTTGCACGGATTAAACAATAGGAAATAACTTGAGTGTAACCCGACTCTTTATCATGGAACCAACGGGCCCTTCAGAGAAGGTGATAGATAAATTAGTTGAATAATTATGGTTACAATACCACAATCAAAGATGATTCTATGATGATTACATTACTGCGGTGAAATTAGCTTTATATTAAAGATTCGGACTTTTCTCTTCAATACCTCTTCAACGGAATATGCAAGGATGATATACTTTTTAGTATTGTCAATCGGCTGATGATGGCGACCAAGTTACACCCCTTGTTTTTCCAATTCGGTGTCATATTTACTATTTGGAGGCGAAATGTAGCTAAACATTTGCCATCCTCTGCTCAGACGGTTAAGGGATCGTCTTAAAACTGCAATGCCTACTATTGCATGTAAATGAAAAACGTCAATACCTTCTCAACCACATGACATAGAGATCTCAAACCAATTTGACATTGTAAAGAGACCTCTTCTCTCGAATGCAATTAGTTTAACTTTGTTTTACTTTATTTATAAAATAATTCAGTTTACATTAAAGTACTTCAAAAAACACGTCAATATCTTCCACCCCATATGACTTTCATGAATATAACCAACTGTTATTTATTTATTTATTTATTATTATTTTTTGGGAGGGTAGATTAGATTTAATATTGCAGAGAGATTGTAGCTTCCATCAATGTAATTGTCTGCATCATTTCCAATCCCCCATATATTTTTCGGTAAATATATATATTTTTTGGTAAATATATATATAAAAAATTTTTTGTTGGTAAATAAATATATATATATATACATTGGGGGAAAAAAGTATTTAGTCAGCCACCAATTGTGCAAGTTCTCCCACTTAAAAAGATGAGAGGCCTGTAATTTTCATCATAGGTACACGTCAACTATGACAGACAAATTGAGAATTTTCTTTCCAGAAAATCACATTGTAGGATTTTTTATGAATTTATTTGCAAATTATGGTGGAAAATAAGTATTTGGTCACCAACAAACAAGCAAGATATCTGGCTCTCACAGACCTGTAACTTCTTCTTTAAGAGGCTCCTCTGTCCTCCACTCGTTACCTGTATTAATGGCACCTGTTTGATTTTGTTATCAGTATAAAAGACACCTGTCCACAACCTCAAACAGTCACACTCCAAACTCCACTATGGCCAAGACCAAAGAGCTGTCAAAGGACACCAGAAACAAAATTGTAGACCTGCACCAGGCTGGGAAGACTGAATCTGCAATAGGTAAGCAGCTTGGTTTGAAGAAATCAACTGTGGGAGCAATTATTAGGAAATGGAAGACATACAAGACCACTGATAATCTCCCTCGATCTGGGGCTCCACGCAAGATCTCACCCCGTGGGGTCAAAATGATCACAAGAACGGTAAGCAAAAATCCCAGAACCACACGGGGGGACCTAGTGAATGACCTGCAGAGAGCTGGGACCAAAGTAACAAAGCCTACCATCAGTAACACACTATGTCGCCAGGGACTCAAATCCTGCAGTGCGACATGTGTCCCTCTGCTTAAGCCAGTACATGTCCTGGCCCGTCTGAAGTTTGCTAGAGTGCATTTGGATGACCAGAAGTGGATTGGGAGAATGTCATATGGTCAGATGAAACCAAAATAGAACTTTTTGGTAAAAACTCAACTCGTCGTGTTTGGAGGACAAAGAATGCTGAGTTGCATCCAAAGAACACCATACCTACTGTGAAGCATGGGGGTGGAAGCATCATGCTTTGGGGCTGTTTTTCAGGACGACTGATCCGTGTAAAGGAAAGAATGAATGGGGCCATGTATCGTGAGATTTTGAGTGTAAACCTCCTTCCATCAGCAAGGGCATTGAAGATGAAACGTGGCTGGGTCTTTCAGCATGACAATGATCCCAAACACACCGCCCGGGCAACGAAGGAGTGGCTTCGTAAGAAGCATTTCAAGGTCCTGGAGTGGCCTAGCCAGTCTCCAGATCTCAACCCCATAGAAAATCTTTGGAGGGAGTTGAAAGTCCGTGTTGCCCAGCGACAGCCCCAAAACATCACTGCTCTAGAGGAGATCTGCATGGAGGAATGGGCCAAAATACCAGCAACAGTGTGTGAAAACCTTGTGAAGACTTACAGAAAACTTTTGTTATTGACCAAATACTTATTTTCCACCATAATTTGCAAATAAATTCATAAAAAATCCTACAATGTGATTTTCTGGAGAAAAAAAATCTCATTTTGTCTGTCATAGTTGACGTGTACCTATGATGAAAATTACAGGCCTCTCATCTTTTTAAGTGGGAGAACTTGCTCAATTGGTGGCTGACTAAATACTTTTTTCCCCCCACTGTATCCTCTGGCATGTTGATGTTAATGTGTTGATGTTCTCCATATCCATAGTCAGAATGATTTTGCAGTGCATGGTGATCGAACAGGTTTCCTGTTATATTCATCAGAGGTGTAGGGAGGGTGAAGTCTGTGAATCCCAAAAATAGTAGTTATACAGATTATTAACAAAACATGCACATGACAGTACTCATACCTTGGTTTTTGTGGTAAATGTGAATGAAAAAAACATTATTAAAACAGTTTTCATAAACATACCTTGTCTATAATGTAGAGGCCTATGGGATATTCACTGAAGAGGTAAGGGAGGAGGATGGTAAATCTGATCTGCATAACATACCAAGTCCCAATTGACATACCTTTGTATGCCTCCTCGTCTGTATACCTACAGACACAAAAAAGTGAGCAGTTCAGTCATCTGCATCCAATACAGCTATCCTTCAACATATTCTTATAGCCTACAGTACATATTCTTACCTCTTTGTTGATTGATATTTTTATTTTATTTTTTTATTTCACCTTTATTTAACCAGGTAAGCCAGTTGAGAACAGGTTCTCATTTACAACTGCGACCTGGCCAAGATAAAGCATAGTAGTGCAATAAAACAACAACACAGAGTTACATATGGGGTAAAAAACATAAAGTCAGAAATACAACAGAAAATATATATACAGTGTGTGCAAATGTAGCAAGTTATGGAGGTAAGGCAATAAATAGGCTATAGTGCAGAATAATTACAATAGTATTAACACTGGAATGCTAGATGTGCAAGAGATTATGTGCAAATAGAGATACTGGGGTGCAAATGAGCAAAATAAATAACAATATAGGGATGAGGTAGTTGGGTGGGCTAATTTCAGATGGGCTGTGTACAGGTGCAGTGATCGGTAAGGTGCTCTGACAACTGATGCTTAAAGTTATTGAGGGAGATAAGAGTCTCCAGCTTCAGAGATTTTTGCAATTCGTTCCAGTCATTGGCAGCAGAGAACTGGAAGGAATGGCGGCCAAAGGAGGTGTTGGCTTTGGGAATGACCAGTGAGATATACCTGCTGGAGCGCAGACTACGGGTGGGTGCTGCTATGGTGACCAATGAGCTAAGATAAGGCGGAGATTTGCCTAGCAGTGATTTATAGATGGCCTGGAGCCAGTGGGTTTGACGACGAACATGTAGTGAGGACCAGCCAACAAGAGCGTACAGGTCACAGTGGTGGGTAGTGTATGGGGCTTTGGAGACAAAACGGATGGCACTGTGATAGACTACATCCAATTTGCTGAGGAGAGTGTTGGAGGCTATTTTGTAAATGACATCGCCGAAGTCAAGGATCGGTAGGATAGTCAGTTTTACGAGGGCATGTTTGGCAGCATGAGTGAAGGAGGCTTTTTTGCGAAATAGGAAGCCGATTCTAGATTTAACTTTGGATTGGAGATTCTTTATGTGAGTCTGGAAGTTGAGTTTACAGTCTAACCAGACACCTAGGTATTTGTAGTTGTCCACATACTCTAGGTCAGACCCGTCGAGAGTGGTGATTCTAGTCGGGTGGGCGGGTGCCAGCAGCGTTCGATTGAAAAGCATGCATTTAGTTTTACTAGTGTTTAAGAGCAGTTGGAGGCTACTGAAGGATTGTTGTATGGCATTGAAGCTCGTTTGGAGGTTTGTTAACACAGTGTCCAATGAAGGGCCAGATGTATACAAAATGGTGTCGTCTGCGTAGAGGTGGATCTGAGAGTCACCAGCAGCAAGAGCGACATCATTGATATACACGGAGAAAAGTGTCGGCCCAAGAATTGAACCCTGTGGCACCCCCATAGAGACTGCCATAGGTCCAGACAACAGGCCCTGTGATTTGACACACTGAACTCTATCTGAGAAGTAGTTGGTGAACCAGGCGAGGCAGTCATTTGAGAAACCAAGGCTATTTAGTCTGCCAATAAGAATGCGGTGGTTGACAGAGTCGAAAGCCTTGGCCAGGTCGATGAAGACGGCTGCACAGTACTGTCTATTATCAATCGCGGTTATAATATCGTTTAGGACCTTGAGCGTGGCTGAAGTGCACCCGTGACCAGCTCGGAAACCGGATTGCATAGCGGAGAAGGTACGGTGGTATTCGAAATGGTCAATTATCTGTTTGTTAACTTGGCTTTCGAATACTTTCGAAAGGCAGGGCAGGATGGATATAGGTCTGTAGCAATTTGGATCTAGAGTGTCACCCCCTTTGAAGAGGGGGATGACCGCGGCAGCTTTCCAATCTCTGGGGATCTCAGACGTTATGAAAGAGAGGTTGAACAGACTAGTAATAGGGGTAGCGACAATTTCGGCGGCTAGTTTTAGAAAGAAAGGGTCCAGATTGTCTAGCCCAGCTGATTTGTAGGGGTCCAGATTTTGCAGCGCTTTCAAAACATCAGCTGTCTGAATTTGTGTGAAGGAGAAGCGGGGGGGGCATGGGCAAGTTGCAGCAGAGGGTGCAGAGTTGGTGGCCGGGTTAGTGGTAGCCAGATGGAAAGCATGGCCAGCTGTAGCAAAATGCTTGTTGAAATTCTCGATTATTGTAGATTTATCGGTGGTGATAGTGTTTCCTAGCCTCAGTGCAGTGGGCAGCTGGGAGGAAGTGCTCTTATTCTCCATGGACTTTACAGTGTCCCAAAACTTTTTGGAGTTAGTGCTACAGGATGCACATTTCTGTTTGAAAAAGTTAGCCTTTGCTTTCCTGACTGCTTGTGTATATTGGTTCCTAACTTCCCTGAAAAGTTGCATATCGCGGGGGCTATTTGATGCTAATGCTGTACGCCACAGGATGTTTTTGTGCTGGTCAAGGGCAGTCAAGTCTGAGGAGAACCAGGGGCTATATCGGTTCTTAGTTCTGTATTTTTGAATGGGGCATGTTTATTTAAGATTGAGAGGAAATTACTTTTAAGGAACAACCAGGCATCCTCTACTGACGGAATGAGATCTATATCCATCCAGGATACCTGGGCCAGGTCAATTAGGAAGGCCTCCTCGCTAAAGTGTTTTAGGGAGCGTTTGACAGTGATGAGGGGTGGTCGTTTGACCGCGGACCCGTTACGGACGCAGGCAATAAGGCAGTGATCGCTGAGATCCTGGTTGAAGACAGCTGAGGTGTATTTAGAGGGTATGTTAGTCAGGATGATATCTATGAGGGTACCCATGTTTACGGATTTAGGGTTGTACCTGGTAGGTTCGTTGATAATTTGCGTGAGGTTGAGGGCATCTAGCTTGGATTGTAGGATGGCTGGGGTATTAAGCATATCCCAATTTAGGTCACCAAGCAGTACAAACTCTGAGGATAAATGGGGGCAATCAATTCACATATGGTGTCCAGGGCACAGCTGGGGGCTGAGGGGGGTCTGTAGCAAGCGGCAACAGTGAGAGACTTATTTCTGGAAAGGTGGATTTTTAGAAGTAGAAGCTCAAACTGTTTGGGCACAGACCTGGATAGTATGATAGAGCTCTGCAGGCTATCTCTACAGTAGATTGCAACTCCACCCCCTTTGGCAGTTCTATCTAGACGGAAAATGTTATAGTTGGGGATGGAAATTTCAGAATTTTTGGTGGCCTTCCTGAGCCAGGATTCAGACACTGCTAGAACATCAGGGTTGGCAGAGTGTGCTAACGCAGTGAATAACTCAAACTTAGGAAGTAGACTTCTGATATTTATGTGCAAGAAACCAAGACTTTTGCGATTACAGAAGTCATCAAATGATAGCGCCTGGGGAGTAGGAGTGATACTGAGGACTGCAGGGCCTGGGTTAGCCTCTACATCACCAGAGGAACAGAGGAGGACTAGAATAAGGATACGGCTAAAGGCTTTAAGAACTGGTCTTCTAGTGCGTTGGGTACATAGAATAAAGGGGGCAGATTTCCAGGTGTTATAGAAAAGATTCAGGGCATTATGTACAGACAAGGATATGGAAGGATATGAGTAAAGTGGAGGTAACCCTAAGCGTTGGGTAACAATGAAAGAGATAGCATCGCTAGAGTCATCAATTGAGTCGGTCTCCGCGTGTATAGGGGGAGGTGCAAAGGAGCTATCTAATGCAGGTTTAGCTAGGCTGGGGGTCTACAGTGATATAGTACAATTAGAAATAACCGAAACAACAATAAACTAACCATGTTTGGGCTGAGGCTAAACATAAACAGGATGTAGTACCGTAAAAAGGAACAGTCCAGCAGATATCAGCTGTATAGCTGAGTTATCATAAGGTCCGGTGGTGAAGCACTAGTAAGAGGCCACGGCTAGCGGGCCAGGGCTAGCAGATGGATGGAATCTTCCTGGTTAACGTCGTAACCACATCAGACCATTTCGTCCGCAGACCAGTCGTGTAGGATCGGCGGGGCTCCGTGTCAACACTAGGTGGTCCCGTCCGGTTGACAGAGAGGTAGATAGCCGGGAGATGGGCGATGGGCCTAGCTCAGGATGATTTGATTAGCCAGAACACAGCGTCCGTTTTGTTGTAGCTGGCTGGTGGTAGCTAGCTGGTAGCGATGAAATCCGGAGTTAAAGGTCCAGTGATTCAGTGATTCCGGCGGAAAAACTGATATGTTCTGGGTCGATAACGCGCTGTGCAGACTGGCCGAATATCCGGTGATCAATGTCCAGTGATTTAAAAAAATCCCGCAGAAAAAAATCCAATGTCCTGGGTGAAACACCGCTAGCTGTGGCTAATAGCAAATAGCAAGCAATATCCATTGAATTGTGGCCATTTTCTGTTTTAGAAAGATTTGCACAAATATGAAAAGAAGAATCAGAAAACAATATCAATTTAGATCATACAAGGGACCAACCTTACCTTAAATTGAGGAGATCTTTACATTTTTCAGTGAAGTGCCTGCACCTGCAGTCCTTTCAAATTCAAATCCAAATATTTCAGTTGCGCAGTTAGGTTCCTGCCAGAACCCCCACCAACTAAGGAGGTTCCTCGATGAACCCCACCCCCTATGGGGTTCTTGGAATAACCTTTTGGGTGCAATTATCAGTGCCAAGAACCCTAAGGTTCTTAGAAGAACTTTGAAGATCTTAGAAGAACCCTTCTTGATCTTCACTTTCTTGGCAATTTCTTGCATGGAATAGCCTTCATTTCTCAGAACAAGAATGGACTGACAAGTTTCAGAAGAAAGTTCTTTGTTTCTTGCTATTTTGAGCCTGTAATCGTACCAACAATTGCTGATGCTGCAAATACTCAACTAGTCTCAAGAAGGCCAGTTTTATTGCTTCTTTAATCAGCACAACAGTTTTCAGCTGTGCTAACATAATTGCAAAAGGGTTTTCTAATGATAATTTAGCCTTTGAAAATGATAAACTTGGATTAGCAAACACAAAGTGCCATTGGAACACAGGACTGGTGGTTGCTGATAATGGGCCTCTGTACGCCTATGTAGATATTCCATTTAAAAAATCAGCAGTTTCCAGCTACAATAGCCATTTACAACATGAACAATGTCTACACTGTATTTCTGATCAATATGATGTTATTTTAAATGGAAAAAAATATGTTTCCTTTCGAAAACAAGGAACTTTATAAGTGACTCCAAACTTTTGAACGGTAGTGTAGGTAATCACTGTAGTATAAGGGATCACCATATAGGTAATCACTGTAGGATAAGGGATCACCACATAGGGATCACTGTAGTATAATGGGATCACCACATAGGGATCACTGTAGTATAAGGGATCACCACATAGGGATCACTGTAGTATAAGGGATCACCACATAGGGATCACTGTAGGGATAAGGGATCACCACATAGGGATCACTGTAGGGATAAGGGATCACAACATATGTAATCACGGCACCCAGAACCAAATGTTGTTTGTGTGCTGGTCTTTTTTACCTGGAGGCCCATGCAGCTTGGCTTTCTTCACTGAGAGAGAGAGAGAGAGAGAAGAGAAAAGTTAGTCCTGTGTTCAGAAGTGACATGAAATTACACAATATATGTGTTACTTCTTTCTATATTAATGACTGTGGTTTGTAGAGTTCAGAGAGAAAGACAGAAACAGCAGGAGACACAGAGATGTGAGACTATTGATAGACACACACACCGTTAAGCTAAATGGGTGATTTGTCTGGTGCTGTTGCTTCGCACTGCTTTCCATGGTTCATGCCAGGTTAGCAGACTGATACTCAAATCAAATCAAATCAAATCAAATTGTATTGGTCACATGCGCCGAATACAACAGGTGCAGACATTACAGTGAAATGCTTACTTACAGCCCTTAACCAACAGTGCATTTATTTTAAACAAAAAAGTAAGAATAAAACAACAACAAAAAAGTGTTGAGAAAAAAAGAGCAGAAGTAAAATAAAGTGACAGTAGGGAGGCTATATATACAGTAAAATAAAGTGACAGTAGGGAGGCTATATATACAGGGGGGTACCGTTGCATAGTCAATGTGCGGGGGGCACCGGCTAGTTGAGGTAGTTGAGGTAATATGTACATGTGGGTAGAGTTAAAGTGACTATGCATAAATACTTAACAGAGTAGCAGCAGCGTAAAAAGGATGGGGTGGGGGGGGGCAGTGCAAATAGTCCGGGTAGCCATGATTAGCTGTTCAGGAGTCTTATGGCTTGGGGGTAGAAGCTGTTGAGAAGTCTTTTGGACCTAGACTTGGCACTCCGGTACCGCTTGCCGTGCGGTAGCAGAGAGAACAGTCTATGACTAGGGTGGCTGGAGTCTTTGACAATTTTGAGGGCCTTCCTCTGACACCGCCTGGTATAGAGGTCCTGGATGGCAGGGAGCTTTGCCCCAGTGATGTACTGGGCCGTACGCACTACCCTCTGTAGTGCCTTGCGGTCAGAGGCCAAGCAGTTGCCATACCAGGCGGTGATGCAACCAGTCAGGATGCTCTCGATGGTGCAGCTGTAGAATTTTTTGAGGATCTGAGGACCCATGCCAAATCTTTTTAGTCTCCTGAGGGGGAATAGGCTTTGTCGTGCCCTCTTCACGACTGTCTTGGTGTGTTTGGACCATGATAGTTCGTTGGTGATGTGGACACCAAGGAACTTGAAGCTCTCAACCTGTTCCACTACAGCCCCGTCGATGAGAATGGGGGCGTGCTCAGTCCTCTTTTTTTTCCTGTAGTCCACGATCAGCTCCTTTGTCTTGGTCACGTTGAGGGAGAGGTTGTTGTCCTGGCACCACACGGCCAGATCTCTGACCTCCTCCCTATAGGCTGTCTCATCGTTGTCG
The DNA here is from genome assembly GCF_020615455.1 of Coregonus clupeaformis. Lineage (NCBI taxonomy): Eukaryota > Metazoa > Chordata > Actinopteri > Salmoniformes > Salmonidae > Coregonus > Coregonus clupeaformis. The sequence continues at coordinate 21,508 of NW_025535972.1, read as the reverse complement.
GTGATCAGGCCTACCACTGTTGTGTCGTCGGCAAACTTAATGATGGTGTTGGAGTCGTGCCTGGCCATGCAGTCATGGGTGAACAGAGAGTACAGGAGGGGGACTGAGCACGCACCCCTGAGGGGCCCCCCGTGTTGAGGATCAGTGTGGCAGATGTGTTGTTACCTACCCTTACCACCTGGGGGCGGCCCGTCAGGAAGTCCAGGATCCAGTTGCAGAGGGAGGTGTTTAGTCCCAGGATCCTTAGCTTAGTGATGAGCTTAGAGGGCACTATGGTGTTGAATGCTGAGCTGTAGTCAATGAATAGCATTCTCACGTAGGTGTTCCTCTTGTCCAGGTGGGAAAGGGCAGTGTGGAGTGCGATAGAGATTGCATCATCTGTGGATCTGTTGGGGCGGTATGCAAATTGGAGTGGGTCTAGGGTTTCTGGGATTATGCTGTTGATGTGAGCCATGACCAGTCTTTCAAAGCACTTCATGGCTACAGACGTCAGTGCTACGGGTCGGTAGTCATTTAGGCAGGTTATCTTAGAGTTCTTGGGCACGGGGACTATGGTGGTCTGCTTGAAACATGTTGGTATTACAGACTCAGTCAGGGACATGTTGAAAATGTCAGTGAAGACACTTGCCAGTTGGTCAGCACATGCTCGGAGTACACGTCCTGGTAATCCGTCTGGCCCTGCGGCCTTGTGAATGTTGACCTGCTTAAAAGTCTTACTCACATCGGCTACGGAGAGCGTGATCACATAGTCGTCCGGAACAGCTGGTGCTCTCATGCATGCTTCAGTGTTGGTTGCCTCGAAGCGAGCATAGAAGTGGTTTAGCTCGTCTGGTAGGCTTGTGTCACTGGGCAGCTCGCGGCTGTGCTTCCCTTTGTAGTCTGTAATAGTTTTCAAGCCCTGCCACATCCGACGAGCGTCAGAGCCAGTGTAGTATGATTCAATCTTAGACCTGTATTGACTCTTTGCCTGTTTGATGGTTCGTCTGAGGTCATAGCGGGATTTCTTATAAGCGTCCGGGTTAGAGTCCCGTTCCTTGAAATAATGTCACCCAAATCACAGAAGTACATATATAGTGATCCCTTATACTCAGGGCAGGCCCAGTGTCCTAGTTAGCACTCTGCCAGCCAGTCAGCCAGTCAGTCAGTCCACTGTAATACCCACTCCAGCCTCTGGAGGATAGAGCTGCAGCCGTATCGTTACCAGTCTCAACCTGAGAAAACTACTGATCGGTTATTACAGCAGTCTCACAGTTGGTTGGTTACAGCAGTCTCACAGTTGGTTGGTTACAGCAGTCTCACAGTTGGTTGGTTACAGCAGTCTCACAGTTGGTTGATTACAGCAGTCTCACAGTTGGTTGATTACAGCAGTCTCACAGTTGGTTGATTACAGCAGTCTCACAGTTGGTTGATTATAGCACTCTCACAGATGGTTGATTATAGCAGTCTCACAGTTGGGGGGCAGGGGGCAGGTGGTCTTCAAATGCTAACCTTTTAAACAGTGGCTAGGTAAACCAAACCAAAACATGGGTTGCTGTCATACCTGGTCCATAAACTGCTTATGGGTAAGAAAACCAATATGTACTTCTGTGATTTGGGTGACATTATTCCATTAACAATGGCGGGGGGGGAACAACACCCTCTAGTGGTCAGAACCTGGTAATATCAGGATGTAGGACGGGACACACCCAGTAACTTCAACGACTTATTTCTCTGAACAGGGAAGAAAACATCACCAAATTAACTGAGAATACATTACATAGGATGAAGAAACAATACTTAGAGCCAAAGCTCCATACTACTTGTCAGACATAGAGAACTGATACTATATATAATGGTTGTTTAGGGTGGGATTGGTGTGGGGTGTGGGGGGGTCTGTGGGTGGCTTTTGACCACTTCTTTGGATTACTGACCTGTTACAGCCACATAATAGTGGCAGCTGGTGCCCTTCTGAAACATTATTTTTGCGTGGTAACTTTTCAAGAAGCGGACTTGTACTGGGCAATTCCACAGTAACAGATTTACACTTTGACTCAGTTATTTCACTTTAAAACATATGGGAAATAATAACCATTGGTTTCCAAGATTAACAAACCATACAATTCTATGCACAAGGACTACTTTTAACCATTTCCTCTGAAAAATGGGCAAAAACTAATTTAGTGATAGAACTGTGCAGATGCAAACTTTGGTAATGGAATTATTGTAAAATCTCCCTCCGTTTTTAATGTGACCACGTTTAAATATCTTCTCAGAATTAAGATTCAAAGATGTCTGCAGAAATAATGGGGTCTCAGCTATGACATGGCACCTTGAGTTCGAAAAAATCTATTTTGTTTATTGAACTACAGTAAGTGAAGTGGATTTACACCCGGTAACGGAATTACGGTAAGAGGAATTACATCATGGGTCCTTGATATGTACTACACAGAAATGCATAATTATGGATATGAATGGCATTCGCCTCATGTTTCACAAGTTTGGACATTATTATTATTATTATTATTATTATCACAGTGCAGCGCAGTAGAGCACAGTAGAGCACAGTGCAGTAGAGTAGAGCACAGTAGAGTAGAGTAGAGCATAGTGCAGTACAATCATAGAGATAGATAGAGGACTCATCTTTGTATCTGTGTCATTATAGCGTCTGTGACAGCATAGCCTCAATGGTGCTGCCTATCTCCATTTTGAAGTAGTCTATTTTCTTCTTCACGATTGGCTGATCCCTCCTGATGACCTGGTTGGACATGACTCTAAAGGGTGACCAGGAGGGATCAGCCAATGAAGTTGGAAGTCCCACTCATTTGACTACATTCAAATGGTAACAGCTGTAGTGAACATTAAATAATATATATATATATATATTTTTTTTTTTTCTTTTGTGGTACTTTTACCCCTTTTTCTCCCCAATTTCGTGATATCCAACTGGTAGTTCCAGTCCTGTCCCATCGCTTCTATTCCAGGTGTAGTCCAGCAGTTAGTGATGGTGACGCACGGAACAGTTCGCACTGGACAGGTGCACGAGAGATTGTATGTTTGTTTGTACTGTTATGGCTGTTATGTTATTATTTTGTGTACTCACTACACACCCACATATGTATTTGTGTGGGAAATGTTTGTACGTTGTGGTTGCTGTTTTGTATTTCATTGAACGTTAGGTCCATACAAAGAGAAATCACAGAACATAGGCTACCAGATAACCTTAGGCAAAAATAGACGACATAAAAGTAAAGTGAAAATAGTTCATAATGTCTTTATCAATTATGAGTAGCTAAACAATATCGACTTTTGGACACATGCCAAATATATTTAGTGTGGAACTGAAATATATTATTCAGTTCCACACTAAAACTGCGATTTGACAAGAGTGATTTGAGGTGAGTCAAATATTTAGCAAAGTTTACAAAGCATTAACCATCCGCTAGCCTACTTCACTTAGTTGACAACTCAACCAAAGGTAAATCAAAACTAGATGTTAAACCGACATATGTGCCCAATGGGATATCACAGTTCAATGTCAAACAGATTGATGCAACAATACTCTTTACATTGGATTGAAAAAGGTTCATATTCTTACTGATTGAATGGCAATCTCAGTCTTTTAAGAGGCCATCTGCAATTGCTACATCTATTTTGAACTTTATAATTAATGATATATACCCATTGACTCTCCTAAATGTCTCATGAGCTTAGTTCAACTATCTAACCCCATCAGAACCCAAAATATGAGTTTGTTTCACTCCAATGTAATTGTAAACAAACCCTGTATAGCTTAAACAATATGGTTAAAACGATCATTTTGATCTCATGGATGGTTAGTCCTTGCACAAATAGCTACGTCTATGAATTTCTCCAGCCCCCATCCCCAAGCAGTTTATCCAAAAAGGTGACGGTGTGGCAGCTTTGTGGTTTGAACTACTGCTTGCTCCATTAACATGTTGAGCTGTGATCTCCATTCACTTTGTGTTCTTTTGTGACAGAGAAAGTAGGCCGTGCTCTAAGGGGGGAACTTTTAATTTCTCTTTGGAGATGGACACGTCTTCTTCTTCTGGACGATCTCCGTCTCCTGAAGGGATTGTCTTCTTACCCCCTCCTATCATGTGGAACAGTCTGTAAGTCATTCGTCACATAACCTAGCTCTGGTCCAGGGCATTACGCACGGCTTGTTGAAGGAAGGCTCAGTGTCAGCAAGCCGTACGTAACGCCCTGGACCAGAGCCACACATTACCCACCTCTGGCCATCATGGACAGTCAACTCATCACATTCACGTACTGTAAGTCACAGTTGTGTGAGTTGTGTGATTAAAGGCAGTGTAATTGAGCAGAAGTTGAATTATTATTTAAATATTGTAATAAATTGTCAGAGTTCACTTCCTAAATAATGTGTTGCCATTCCTTTGCTCCCAGCTACAAGCAGGCAGAGATGGAGGTTGAGTTCCTGAGAGAAGAGAAGAAGTGCTGTACAGAGAAGGAAGCCCACATGCTTGAGGTGATGGGGAAGGATCGAACGATCCGAAATCAGAAGAAGGAGATGGACAGACTTCAAGTGTGCCTCTGGGAGGAGAAGAAGTAGAGGAATGGTGGAATGGAGAAGGACGAGATGGTTGAAAAATTATAGTCTGAAACAGACAATCTCAGAGCCCTTTTAAAAGGATGAAAGGAGCAGAAGAAGAGTAGAAAGGGGTGTAATGAAAGAGTGGAAGGCTGAGATCCTGAGACTGAGGGAGGCAGAGAGACTGAGGGAGGCAGAGAGACAGAGGGAGGCAGAGATACAGAGACAGAGGGAGGCAGAGATACAGAGACCGAGGGAAGCAGAGATACAGAGGGAGGCAGAGAGACAGAGGGAGGCAGAGACAGACAGAGAGGCAGAGAGACAGAGGGAGGCAGAGAGACAGAGGAGGCAGAGAGACAGAGCAACAGAGGGAGGCAGAGAGACAGAGGAGGCAGACAGAGGGAGGCAGAGAGACAGACCAGGCAGAGACAAATGGAGGAGATCAACAGACTCAAACAACTGGTGGATCTGCTGATAACGAAACTACAACTGGCCCAGGTAAGATATTACATTGTTATTATTAAAAGGCAGTGTATATTTACCCGGCTGAAAATGAATGGCGGTGGATAGCGGTATGCTAACCCAATGTTAACTTTTATGCCTTTCTCTCACCTTAACCTTAACCCTTACCTTAACCTCACTGAAACTATACCTAACCTTAACCCAACCCTAGGTCCTGAACCTAACCATTACCCTAACCTTAACCTTAACACAACCCTAGGTCCTGAACCTAACCATTACCCTAACCTTAACCTTAGCCCAGCCCTAGGTCCTGAACCTAACCATTACCCTAACCTTAACCTTAACCCAACCCTAGGTCCTGAACCTAACCATTACCCTAACCCTAACCTTAACCTTAACCCAACCCTAGGTCCTGAACCTAACCATTACCCTAACCTTAACCTTAACCCAACCCTAGGTCCTGAACCTAACCATTACCCTAACCTTAACCTTAGCCCAACCCTAGGTCCTGAACCTAACCATTACCCTAACCTTAACCTTAACCCAACCCTAGGTCCTGAACCTAACCATTACCCTAACCCTAACCTTAACCTTAACCCAACCCTAGGTCCTGAACCTAACCATTACCCTAACCTTAACCTTAACCCAACCCTAGGTCCTGAACCTACCCTAACCTCCATTTATCTCAACCTCTATGCCTTTCTTCTGCCTGTCAAATATCCACTTCCTTATTAATATCATTACTGTTGTTGTTGTTGATGATAACTGTATGTGTGCAGGTTGTAAATAATTACATCAGTGAAACATCATTTGTAGGAGTAATTTCTACAAGCATAAACATCAAAGGCAACATTGTTGTAACATCACACAAATTGTAACGGGTATTTCTCAAACCCCTAACTGAATGGGAAAACTAGTTGTGTGTTTGTATTTGTACAGATTTTGGACATAATTGATTCCATAAAATGTCTCATGATTTTTTCAAACCATGTCAATACATTCATTGAGAATGAATTGACCAGATTAATTGGTCAAAATGACCCTGCTATCGATGTTGTCCAGTGTTTGATTCAATTACCTAGCTCTAGGTTGTATTTATATGTATCATTCACTGCAAGTCCTTTGAAAGTATGTCTTGGTCATAAATGAGCACTAATTGAACCTTTTAAAAATGAAGCAAGAGATAGCGATATTGAGGCTATGGCAGAAAGTCATGGAGGATCAGCGACCAAGACTGGCCTGGAACAACAAACCTATTGAGACGGAAAGACAGAGTGAAAGACAGAGGGAAAGGGAGAGAAAAGCAGAATTGGAGAGACAAGAAATGAAGGAGAAAGTGAAACAGGCAGAGGAAACAATAAAAGCGTTAGAACGAGAGATTGAGAGATTGAAAGAGATTGAACAGGAAATAGCATTTGAAAGAAAAAGAGACATGCGTATTGCAGAGAATGAGGAAGTCAAACAGGTTAACAAAAAGGTAAAAGAGTTAGAGAGAGAGGTTGAGAGATTGAAAGAAGACATGACAACAAAAGAGATTCAATACAAAATAAAATGTCAAAGAGCGAAAGAAGCGTTTAGAAGACAGAATGAAAGAGTGAAACAGGTTAACAAAAATGTACTAGTGTTAGACAGAGAGGTTGCGAGAATGAAAGAAGAGATTACATTGAAAGATGAGACTGGACCAGAGAGAAAATTTGATAGAGACAGAGAGAGAGATGGAGATGGAGAGAGAGATGGAGAGAGAGATGGGGAGAGAGAGATGGAGATGGAGAGAGAGATAGAGATGGAGAGAGAGACAGCCCTCACCAATGATAACAAGACGTCTGATCTGGAGGAAATCTTCAAGAATATCAAGGAACAGCTGACAGAATTAGAAAATATGGAAACAGACGAGTATACATGGAAACAGAACCAAATGGCCATGGAGGAGAAGACAGAGGGTGAGAACGACACACAGAAAGAGGTAGAAAGAACGAGAAAAGAGAAAATACCAAAACAGGGACAACAAGAAGAGGAGAAGAAGAAGGAGATGGAGGGAGGAGAAGAAGAGGAGAGACACAAACAGAAGCAAATAGAGATGGAAGAGGAAGAAAGAGAGAGGGAGAACAAGAGATGCAAGGAGATAGAAAGGAAGAGTATGGAGAAGAGACAGAAAAAAATAGAAGAAGAAGAGAGACAGAGAGAGATTGAAAGAAAGAGAATGGAGAAGAGACAGAAAAAAATAGAAGAAGAAGAGAGACAGAGAGAGATTGAAAGAAAGCATGAAGAAGAAAGATGTAAACAGCAAATAGAGATGGAAGAGGAAGAAAGAGAGAGGGAGAACAAAAGATGCAAGGAGATAGAAAGGAAGAGTATGGAGAAGAGACAGAAAAAATAGAAGAAGAAGAGAGACAGAGAGAGATTGAAAGAAAGAGAATGGAGAAGAGACAGAAAAAAATAGAAGAAGAAGAGAGACAGAGAGAGATTGAAAGAAAGCATGAAGAAGAAAGATTTAAACAGCAAATAGAGATGGAAGAGGAAGAAAGGGAGAGGGAGAACAAAAGATGCAAGGAGATAGAAAGGAATAGTATGGAGAAGAGACAGAAAAAAATAGAAAAAGAAGAAGAGAGACAAAGAGAGATTGAAAGAAAGCATGAAGAAGAAAGATGTAAACAGCCAATAGAGATGGAAGAGGAAGAAAGGGAGAGGGAGAACAAAAGATGCAAGGAGATAGAAAGGAAGAGTATGGAGAAGAGACAGAAAAAAATAGAAGAAGAAGAAGAGAGACAGAGAGAGATTGAAAGAAAGAGAATGGAGAAGAGACAGAAAAAAATAGAAGAAGAAGAGAGACAGAGAGAGATTGAAAGAAAGCATGAAGAAGAAAGATTTAAACAGCAAATAGAGATGGAAGAGGAAGAAAGGGAGAGGGAGAACAAAAGATGCAAGGAGATAGAAAGGAAGAGTATGGAGAAGAGACAGAAAAAAATAGAAAAAGAAGAAGAGAGACAAAGAGAGATTGAAAGAAAGCATGAAGAAGAAAGATTTAAACAGCAAATAGAGATGGAAGAGGAAGAAAGGGAGAGGGAGAACAAAAGATGCAAGGAGATAGAAAGGAAGAGTATGGAGAAGAGACAGAAAAAAATAGAAGAAGAAGAGAGACAGAGAGAGATTGAAAGAAAGCATGAAGAAGAAAGATTTAAACAGCAAATAGAGATGGAAGAGGAAGAAAGGGGGAACAAAAGATGCAAGGAGATAGAAAGGAAGAGTATGGAGAAGAGACAGAAAAAAATAGAAGAAGAAGAAGAGAGACAGAGAGAGATTGAAAGAAAGAGAATGGAGAAGAGACAGAAAAAAATAGAAGAAGAAGAGAGACAGAGAGAGATTGAAAGAAAGCATGAAGAAGAAAGATTTAAAAAGCAAATAGAGATGGAAGAGGAAGAAAGGGAGAGGGAGAACAAAAGATGCAAGGAGATAGAAAGGAAGAGTATGGAGAAGAGACAGAAAAAAATAGAAAAAGAAGAAGAGAGACAAAGAGAGATTGAAAGAAAGCATGAAGAAGAAAGATTTAAACAGCAAATAGAGATGGAAGAGGAAGAAAGGGAGAGGGAGAACAAAAGATGCAAGGAGATAGAAAGGAAGAGTATGGAGAAGAGACAGAAAAAAATAGAAGAAGAAGAGGAGACAGAGAGAGATTGAAAGAAAGAGAATGGAGAAGAGACAGAAAAAATAGAAGAAGAAGAGAGACAGAGAGAGATTGAAAGAAAGCATGAAGAAGAAAGATTTAAACAGCAAATAGAGATGGAAGAGGAAGAAAGGGAGAGGGAGAACAAAAGATGCAAGGAGATAGAAAGGAAGAGTATGGAGAAGAGACAGAAAAAAATAGAAGAAGAAGGAGAGAGACAAAGAGAGATTGAAAGAAAGCATGAAGAAGAAAGATGTAAACAGCCAATAGAGATGGAAGAGGAAGAAATGGAGAGGGAGAACAAGAGACAGAGAGAGAGAAGAGAGATAGACAGACGACAACAACAAGAGGAGAGACAGAAACAAATGGAGAAAGAGACTCAGAATCAGAGAGAGATGGAATTAAAAGATCAGCAACACAAAGAGATGGAGGAAGAAAATATTGAGGGACAGAATGAACTGGAGAGAGAGAGGGAAGAAAAAGCAGAAAGTGATTAAGGAAGCAGAGGAGGAGGAAAGAGAAAGAGAAGAAGAGAGAAGAAAGGAAGTAAGCATGAAGAAGCATGTAGTAGTTAATGTTAAAGAAAAAGCACGGGAAATCTTCAACAGGCGTAAACAGAGGAGGTTAGAAGTGTTGAAGGGGGAACGAGAACAGATGGAAAGAGGACAACAAATCAGGAGGGAGAAGGAGGAAAGACTGCTGGAGATGGAAAGAAAACAGGAGAGGGCAAGACGACAAGAGGAGCAGGATAAAAAAACGAGAGATTGAAATTGCTAGACAGAAAGAAAGGTTCAGACTAAGAGAGGAGGAGAGTCAGAGAGAGGAGGAGAGAGAGGAGGAGAGAGAGGAGGAGAGAGAGGAGGAGAAGAACCCTGAAGAGGAGGAGGAGAATGAAGATGACAAGGAGGATCTTGTCCCAGCCGATAAAAGTATCCGAAGGAGAGCTGTGGGCTGGTTGAATAAGAAGTGGGAGAAGAGGAACCTCAGAAAGATAGAGAGAACATATCAGAGAGAGAAGGAGGAGAGAGAGGAGGAGAGAGAGGAGGAGAGAGAGGAGGAGAGAAAGAGAGAGGAGGAGAGAAAGAGAGCCATTCAAGGCCATTTAGCTTTAATCAGAGAGAGGGAGAAGATGATAGAGGCTAACAAAAGGGAGGAAGAGGAAATAAGGAAGATCCTTGAGAAGTACAAGAGGGGTGAGTTAGAGAACCCTGAAGAGGAGGAGGAGAACCCTGAAGAGGAGGAGGAGAACCCTGAAGAGGAGGAGGAGAACCCTGAAGAGGGGGAGGAGAACCCTGAAGAGGAGAAGAAGAATGAAGATGACAAGGAGGATCTTGTCCCAGCCGATAAAAGTATCCGAAGGAGAGCTGTGGGCTGGGTGAATAAGAGGTGGGAGAAGAGGAACCTCAGAAAGATAGAGAGAACATATCAGAGAGAGAAGGAGGAGGGCCATAAGATCATCAACGTTGGTAAGACCTGTTTTCCCTCTGCTTATGACATCATCATCATCATCTTTAGTCTCTTCTACACACACATAAGTTCCACACCGGTCATCATGTTGCATCATTGTTTCAATATAAACTACTGACCCAAAATGGACAAGCTGATCTGGTATCAACTTAAATGTAATGTACACAGGGAATGTAGAATTGAAAACCCAACTGGATCTCAATGACCCTGGTAAAAGTAGTGCACCATAGCCTTTTGGGGGCCCTAAGCAACATTTTGTTTAGGTTTTTGAGTACATTTCCTCCAAATATACACTTTGCAATGGGAAGACAAAATATTGCAGTTTTTAAACAAGTTTGTTGCAATTCTACCATGGGGTGGAGAGAAGATTTTACAATTATAGAAAACATTTCATGCAATTTTACACATTTTGCCATGGGGTGGAGAGAAGAATTTGCAGTTTTAAAGATAATTTCCTGCAGTTCTAAACATTTTGCCATGGGGTTGAGTGAAAACTGCAGTTTGAAAGCTAATTTCCTTAAATTCTACACATTTTGCCATGGGGTTGAAAGAAAATGTTGCAGTTTTAAAGCTAATTACTGGTAGTTCTGCACATTTTGCCATGGGATGGAGATAAATGTTTTCAGTTTTGAAGCTAATTTCCTGCAATTCTACACATAGTGATAACAACCCACATCACCCGGGCCGAGAGGGAGAAGAGGAAGGAGCTCCTGAAGGATGAGGAGAAAAGGAAGAAGCTGGAGGATTATCATAAGCAGTGGAGAGCCCAGTCCCTGCTTAGAAAACAACAAACGTAAAGAGGAGAGGGAGAGGATGAAGGAACAGTCCCTAAATGAAAAGCAGGAGAAATGGCTGGAGCAGATGAATCTGGAGGCTGATGCTCTAATCAAGAAGTGCAGCACCCAGTACATCACCCACTGTCCAACCAAGAGCTTAAGCCAGCAGGAGAGGCCAAGGAGGCCACAGGCATGGGCAGAGAACCAGCAGGGGGGGCCAGAGAACCAGCAGGGGGGCCAGAGAACCAATAGGGGGGGCCAGAGAACCAATATGGGGGGGCCAGAGAACCAGCAGGGGGGGGCAGAGAGCCAGCAGAGGGGGGGCAGAGAGCCAGCAGGGGGGCAAGAGAACCAGCAGGGGGGGCCAGAGAACCAGCAGGGGGGGCAGAGAGCCAGCAGGGGGGCAAGAAAACCAGCAGGGGGGGCCAGAGAACCAGCAGGGGGGGCCAGAGAACCAGCAGGGGGGGCCAGAGAACCAGCAGGGGGGCAGAGAGCCAGCAGGGGGGCAGAGAGCCAGCAGATGGGGTCAATGAGCCTGCAGTTAAAGGCTCAAGAAGAGGCTGAGACAGCAGAGCCAAACTGCAAGAAAAAGAAAACTCCAGGCATCTGGAAGAGAATTAAGATGGGGTTAAGAATGTTTCCAAATGTATTGATGTTTTACACTGTTAATATATATGTTGCCACTTTAAAAAGTGACATTATCCAAATGTGAGTGTTTAGTGTACATGCAACACACATGTATGTAGATACTTACCTGTCTCTGTGATTTCTTACAGCATTCCTAACCTGCTGTCTGCTGAGAGCTGGAACTCGACGACGCCACAGTGCCACTGGGGTTACGCTGGTAATATACACAAGTGTCGGCCAATCATTCCTCCTCCTTTTCAATACATCAGGCCTTTTTAAGCTCCTCAAGCCAGCAAGTATCCTCTTAATCAAGGCAACAAACCGTCTAAGGTCATTAACTCTCCTCCCCAGACCAGAGATTCTCATCTTTATCCGTTGAATTCATCTCTCCTCACCACATCACCTGTCCTAGAAAATATCCCCAAATGGACATGGTTTAAACAGATGTCCTCCCCTCTGTCCAGTGGCTCCACAGACCAGAGTTTCTCATCTTTATTCAAGTTGAACGCAACTCTGATCATTTCCACCACCTCACCTGTCCTAGAAAATATCCCCAAATGGACATGGTTTGACATGGACCCCTCCTGTCATAGACCTAGAAGATAACTCCCAATAAATGATGTCACAAGTTGAGAGGCACAGGGACAGCCATGGAGCAGCACCCCTCGGACGAAGAGCCTTGACAGGAGATGGTCCCTGAGAGCAGAGCCTAGCAACCCCACAGTTGCTAGTTCAGTTCCCACTGCTGGTCTTAGGAGGTGTTAAGGGGAGGTGCTGAGGAGGAGGTCTGGGAGAAGGTCAGCAGGTAAGCCAAGAGCCCGTTGGATCTGGAGATGGCCAGCAGGAGGGGGCCAAGGAGGCCGCAGGCATGGGCAGAGAACCAGCAGGGGGGCCAAGGAGGCCGCAGGCATGGGCAGAGAACCAGCAGGAGGGGCCAAGGAGGCCGCAGGCATGGGCAGAGAACCAGCAGGAGGGGCCAAGGAGGCCGCAGGCATGGGCAGAGAACCAGCAGGGGGGCCAAGGAGGCCGCAGGCATGGGCAGAGAACCAGCAGGGGGGGTTCAGAGAACCAGCAGGGGCAGAGAGCCAGGAGTGGGGGGCAGAGAGCCAGGAGTGGGGGGCAGAGAGCCAGCAGGGGGGCAGAGAACCAGCAGGGGGTCAGAGAACCAGGAGGGGGGCCAAGGAGGCCGCAGGCATGGGCAGAGAACCAGCAGGGGGGTTCAGAGAACCAGCAGGGGGGGCAGAGAGCCAGGAGTGGGGGGCAGAGAGCCAGGAGTGGGGGGCAGAGAGCCAGCAGGGGGGGCAGAGAACCAGCAGGAGGGGCCAAGGAGGCCGCAGGCATGGGCAGAGAACCAGCAGGGGGGTTCAGAGAACCAGCAGGGGGGGCAGAGAGCCAGGAGTGGGGGGCAGAGAGCCAGGAGTGGGGGGCAGAGAGCCAGGAGTGGGGGGCAGAGAGCCAGGAGTGGGGGGCAGAGAGCCAGGAGTGGGGGGCAGAGAACCAGCAGGGGGCAGAGAGCCAGGAGTGGGGGCAGAGAGCCAGGAGTGGGGGCAGAGAACCAGGAGTGGGGGGCAGAGAACCAGCAGGGGGGAAAGAGCCAGGAGTGGGGGCAGAGAGCCAGGAGTGGGGGGCAGAGAACCAGGAGTGGGGGCAGAGAGCCAGCAGCTAGAGGCTCAAGAAGAGGCTGAGACAGCAGAGCCAGACTCCAAGAAAAGACAAATCCAGGCATCTGGAAGAGAATTAAGATGGGGTAAAGAATGCTTCAAAATGTATTAATGTTTTACACTGTTAATATATATGTTGCCACTTTAAAAAGTGACATTATCCAAATGTGAGTGTTTAGTGTACATGCAACACACATGTATGTAGATACTTACCTGTCTCTGTGATTTCTTACAGCATTCCTAACCTGCTGTCTGCTGAGAGCTGGAACTCAACGAAGCCGCAGTGCCACTGGGGTTACGTTGGTAATAAATATAAATGTCGCCCAATAATTCCTCCTCCTCTTCAAGTCATCAGGCCTCTTTAAGCTCCTCAAGCCAGTAAGTATCCTCTTAATCAAGGCAACAAACCGTCTAAGGTCAGCAATTCCCCACCCCAGACCAGAGATTCTCATCTGTATCCAAGTTTAATTAATCTCTGCTCACCACATCACCTGTCCTAGAAAATATCCCCAAATGGACATGGTTTGACATGGACCCCTCCTGTCCTAGACCTAGAAGATAAATCCCAATAAATGATGACAAGTTGAGAGGCACAGGGACAGCGATGGAGCAGCACCCCTCGGACGAAGAGCCATTTCAGGATTAAGTGTCTTGCTCTAGGGCACAATGACAGGAGATGGTCCCTGAGAGTAGAGCCTAGCAGCCCCACGGTTGCTAGTTCAGTTCCCACTGCTGGTCTTAGGAGGTGTTAAGGGGAGGTGCTGAGGAGGAGGTCTGGGAGAAGGTCTGCAGGTAGCCTTAACCGGACCAATAGCAACTAAGTTGATGGCTCAATCCCCCGGGCAGAGCTGCTCAAGTCAGGCCAGTGATGTTTGATAATGTCATTTTTGTTTGCAAAAATCCAAAATGGCGTAGCAGTGCGGTCGTGTTTTCTGTCGTGTCCTTGTGTAAATAGCCTTTTTTTGTTGTCTGTTTTGTATATATTTCTCAATTTTACTTTTCATTCTTTAAATAAAATATACTTTCCTGCAACCCGCCTCACCCAATGTGGAAAGGATTCTATTATTTCTTTATAACTTTTATCAAGAACCTTGAGCTGAAACTAGTCTAGCTGCAACCTAATGGCTGTGGTAGCCAGCTAGCTAGCTACTTGCTATTAGCCACCGTTAGCGTTCCTCACCATTGTCCGTGGCCTGCACTACCCACCAGCCAGCTCTAGCTCTTGCCTGGAAAATTTGTCGGCCAGTCTGCACAGCCTGCTATCGACCCAGAGCATATTGGATTTTCTGCCGGAAACACTGGACCCTAACACCGGATCATTGCAACCAGCTAGCTGCAACCGAATGGCTGTTGTCGTTGGCTAATTACCATTGCCCCTTAGCAAGCACAAGTTAGCTTAGGTTTACGTGCACTGTACTCAAATCCTTCGATATCATTGTCTGTACATAATGCCCTGAATCTATTCTACAACGGCCGGAAATCTGGCCCTTTTATTCTCTATACCCAACGCCCTAGAAGACCAGTTTTTAAAGCCTTTAGCCGTATCCTTATGTAACAAAGTCCAAATGTACAGTTTCCATCAACTTCGCGTTCAAAGTTGAAGTCAAAGAACGCAGCAGTTCGCGGTAGAGTAGTGGGTGAAACCATTCACTTCAGGAAAAGGGGTGATGTAAATAAAGTTCCCTTTAATTTTGTGTTACTGAATTCATAAACATATTTGCTGCCATTGTAGTAAGGTTGGTAATACGAGAGGTCTTCGGACTTACCATTTTTTGTACTATTTTCTTTTGAAAGAACAACTAGTGGGTTTTGAATGCTTCTCCCCTATGTGGGAAGTTGGTCTGCCTGCTCCTCAGTCTGAGAGAAATATTCTGAGAGCAGGTTCGTGTCTCTTTCCTCTGTATATAAAAACGGTTTAAAACTGTATAACATAAGTGTTTTTGGAAAACTGGTTCATATATCCTAAAGTCAATAGTAAATGTGGCTATGTATATATTTATTTTGCCGTTAATGTATTGACGACCTATTTCAGCAAGTTTAACCAAGTTTTTGCTGGCTAAGCTAGCCATGTTAATGATGAGCTAACTAGCACCGTTGGTCACTGTACTTCAACGTCACACGCTAGCTATTGCCAGCAGGTGATTTGCTAGAAGGTGACTTATTGAAATTAGGTGAATGTTTATTTTCTTACTACCTTAAAATGTTTTTATAAAAGGGTTGTACTTGTGCTCTGTATTTATGGATGAATATTACTTCACATTGAGGGTATGTATCACTACTGTTGCTCCTATCTAAAAGATAACTTGTGTCCTACCTAAATAAGACATTTAGCAGACGCTTTTATCCAATGCGACTTACAGTCCTGCGTGCAGACATTTTTAGGTATGGGTGGTCCCAGGATCGAACCCACTACCCTGGCGTTACAAGCGGCATGTTTCTACCAATTGAGCTACAGAGGACCACTGTAGCTCAATAACCAGTGAACGTGTGGCTGTGACCGTCCTGTCAATGCCTGTCATCACTGTTTGATATCTTTTACTGCAGTTAAAAACCGAGTCAACCTGAAGTGTGGTTGTCCGTGTGCCTTTCTTCTGGAGGGATATGTGTAGTTGGTTACACTAATTTCCTTAAATTCTACACATTTTGCCATGGGGTTGAAAGAAAATCTTGCAGTTTTAAAGCTAATTACTGGTAGTTCTGCACATTTTGCAATGGGATGGAGATAAATGTTTTCAGTTTTGAAGCTAATTTCCTGCAATTCTACACATTTTGCCATGACTAATGCCATGTTAAGATGATATCTGAATGAGAGTGACTAACAAAATCAATGGGGGCTCACTGCAGGTCAAGGCCCCTGGGCACGTGCCCTTCGTGCCTGGTCCGTAATTCGATCATGATTACTACAAGTTAGCTGGCTAGACTAAATTACCAATCTAAAATATGTTAGCTAACATGGCTAATTGAGTGACTGACTGACATACAAGAAAAATACTGCTGATTTAACAACCAAGTTTAGAAATTGTACCTGGTGTCATTTACTATTCTAACTCTCAAGAGTTAGTTGAGACCCCGAAATAGTTCCTAAAAAATACACAAAAAAATATGTTAATATATATGTTGCCACTTTAAAAAGTGACATTATCCAAATGTGAGGGTTTAGTGTACATGCAACACAAATGTATATAGATACTTACCTGTCTCTGTGATTTCTTACAGCATTCCTAACCTGCTGTCTGCTGAGAGCTGGAACTCAACAAAGCCACAGTGTCGCCCAATAATTCCTCCTCCTCTTCAGTTCTTCATGCCTTTTTAAGCTCCTCAAGCCAGCAAGTATCCTCTTAATCAAGGCAACAAACTGTCTAAGGTCAGCAACTCTCCTCCCCAGACCAGAAATTCTCATCTTTACGTGGTCCTCTGTAGCTCAGCTGGTAGAGCACGGCGCTTGTAACGCCAAGGTAGTGGGTTCGATCCCCGGGACCACCCATACACAAAAAAAAATATGCACGCATGACTGTAAGTCGCTTTGGATAAAAGCGTCTGCTAAATGGCATATTATTATTATTATTCTTCAAGTTGAACGCAACTCTGATCATTTCCACCACCTCACCTGTCCTAGAAAATATCCCCAAATGGACATGGTTTGACATGGACCCCTCCTGTCATAGACCTAGAAGATAACTCCCAATAAATGATGACACAAGTTGAGAGGCACAGGGACAGCGATGGAGCAGCACCCCTCGGACGAAGAGCCATTTCAGGATTAAGTGTCTTGACAGGAGATGGTCCCTGAGAGTAGAGCCTAGCAACGCCACGGTTGCTAGTTCAGTTCCCACTGCTGGTCTTAGGAGGTGTTAAGGGGTGGTGCTGAGGAGGAGGTCTGGGAGGGGGTCTGGGAGAAGGTCTGCAGGTAGCCTGAACCGGACCGGTAGCAACTAAGTTGTTGGCTCAATCCCCGGGCAGAGCTGCTCAAGTCAGGCCAGTGATGTTTGATGATGTCATTTTTGTTTGCAAAGTTTTAAGCTTGAATAAAATAATTAATTAAAAAAGCAATATTGTTGTTACGGTGTCGATTGTTTTGTTATGTATTAGAATTGAAACATCCAGTAGTCATGGTAGATGTTAGACTTTCAATGAGACACCTAACATTCCATCAGTTTGCTACAATGTGTGACATGTTATATTAGAGAGTCATCTATACACATCTATTTTAGACCATAGGAGAAATATCAGATTGAAATAGCTTCAACTGAGTGCCTTTTGGGGAGTTTAACTTTTATTTCACCTCATTTTAACATTCTGCCATAAAGAGCACATGTTCAACTTAATAAAAAACATGTTTTCCCCATCTGGAGTAAGAAATACATACCATAGTAATTGCCTGTTAAGTGCCAAATAAAGTAACAGGGTTGACTATTTCATTTTGAATCGACCAGAAATCCCTGTGTGACAGGGGGAATGGAATGCAAGCTTGCCAAACAAATGTAAATTGTTGAAATCATTCTAGACCTTCTATCTATGGGTAACAGGGTTGTAAAGTTATGCTTGACCCACCCAGTGGTGATTTTAGCATGTCAATGTTGGTGGGGCAAACTCCGGCATTTTTTTTCTCTTCCAGATGCATGCCAGCAAAGCCACAACACAACACTAAACAATAAATTGATTGCACTATAACGGTGCCAAACAGTGCCCACAAACTGATAGAGCCTACATAAAGCTGTCCCAACTGCAGAACTGCAGGGTTTTTGTTTGTCCACCTGCCTCTTGAGGATTGAAAAATGTATGCACTCACTAACTGTAAGTCGCTCTGGATAAGAGCGTCTGCTAAAAAATGTTAAATGTAAAATGATTGACCACAAGTCCTCAATGGGATTAAGGTCTGGGGAGTTTCCTGGCCATGGACCCAAAATGTGGATGTTTTGTTCCCCGAGCCACTTAGTTATCACTTTGCCTTATGGCAAGGTGCTCCATCATGCTGGAAAAGGCATTGTTCGTCACCAAACTGTTCTTGGATGGTTGGGAGAAGTTGCTCTCGGAGGATGTGTCGGTACCATTCTTTATTCATGGCTGTGTTCTTAGGCAAAATTGTGAGTGAGCCCACTCCCTCTGCTGAGAAGCAACCCCACACATGAATGGTCTCAGGATGCTTTACTGTTGGCATGACACAGGACTGATGGTAGCGCTCACCTTGTCTTCTCCGGACAAGCTTTTTTTCCGGATTCCCCATACAATCGGAAAGGGATTCCTTTTGCAGAATATCAGTCTGTTCCTGATGTTTTTCCTGGAGAGAAGTGGCTTCCTCGCTGCCCTTCTTGACACCAGGCCATCCTCCAAAAAGTATTTGCCTCACTGTGCGTACAAATGCACTCACCCCTGCCTGCTGCCATTCCTGAGCAAGCTCTGCACTGGTGGTGCCCCGATCCCACAGCTGAATCAACTTTAGGAGACGGTCCTGGAGCTTGTTGGACTTTCTTGGGCGCCCTGAAGCCTTCTTCACAACAATTGACCCTATCTCCTTTAATTTCTTGATGATCCGATAAAGGGTTGATTTAGGTGCAATCTTACTAGCAGCAATATCCTTGCCTGTGAAGCCCTTTTTGTGCAAAGCTATGATGACAGTGATAAAGTGGCAGTGATAAAGCCTCTCTTGAAAAAGCCAAACCTTGACCCGGAAAATATAAAAAACTATCGGCCTATATCGAATCTTCCATTCCTCTCAAAAATTTTAGAAAAAGCTGTTGCGCAGCAACTCACTGCCTTTCTGAAGACAAACAATGTATACGAAATGCTTCAGTCTGGTTTTAGACCCCATCATAGCACTGAGACTGCACTTGTGAAGGTGGTAAATGACCTTTTAATGGCGTCAGACCGAGGCTCTGCATCTGTCCTCGTGCTACTAGACCTTAGTGCTGCCTTTGACACCATCGATCACCACATTCTTTTGGAGAGACTGGAAACCCAAATTGGTCTACACGGACAAGTTCTGGCCTGGTTTAGATCCTACCTGTCGGAAAGATATCAGTTTGTCTCTGTGAATGGTCTGTCCTCCGACAAATCAACTGTACATTTCGGTGTTCCTCAAGGTTCCGTTTTAGGACCACTATTGTTTCACTATATATTTTACCTCTTGGGGATGTTATTCGAAAACATAATGTTAACTTTCACTGCTATGCGGATGACACACAGCTGTACATTTCAATGAAGCATGGTGAAGCCCCAAAATTGCCCTCGCTAGAAGCCTGTGTTTCAGACATAAGGAAGTGGATGGCTGAAAACTTTTTACTTTTAAACTCGGACAAAACAGAGATGCTTGTTCTAGGTCCCAAGAAACAAAGAGATCTTCTGTTAAATCTGACAATTCATCTTGATGGTTGTAAAGTCGTCTCAAATAAAACTGTGAAGGACCTAGGCGTTACTCTTGACCCTGATCTCTCTTTTGACGAACATATCAAGACTGTTTCAAGGACAGCTTTTTTCCATCTACGTAACATTGCAAAAATCAGAAATTTTCTGTCCAAAAAAAAAAAAAAAAAATTAATCCATGCATTTGTTACTTCTAGATTAGACTACTGCAATGCTCTATTTTCCGGCTACCCGGATAAAGCACTAAATAAACTTCAGTTAGTGCTAAATACGGCTGCTAGAATCCTGACTAGAACCAAGAAATTTGATCATATTACTCCAGTGCTAGCTTCCCTACACTGGCTTCCTGTTAAGGCAAGGGCTGATTTCAAGGTTTTACTGTTAACCTATAAAAGCGTTACATGGGCTTGCTCCTACCTATCTTTCCGAGTTGGTCCTGCCGTACATACCAATACGTACGCTACGGTCACAAGACGCAGGCCTCCTAATTGTCCCTAGAATTTCTAAGCAAACAGCGGGAGGCAGGGCTTTCTCCTATAGATCTCCATTTTTATGGAACAGTCTGCCTACCCATGTGAGAGACGCAGACTCGGTCTCAACCTTTAAGTCTTTACTGAAGACTTATCTCTTCAGTAGGTCATATGATTGAGTGTAGTCTGGCCCAGGAGTGTGAAGGTGAACGGAAAGGCTGGAGCAACGAACAGCCCTTGCTGTCTCTGCCGGGCCGGTTCCCCTCTCCACTGGGGTTCTCTGCCTCTAACCCTGTTGCAGGGGCTGAGTCACTGGCTTGCTGGTGCTCTTTCATGCCGTCCCTGGGAGGGGTGCGTCACTTGAGTGGGTTGAGTTACTGACGTGATCTTCCTGTCTGGGTTGGCGCCCCCTTGGTTTGTGCTGTGGTGGAGACCTCTGTGGGCTATACTCGGCCTTGTCTCAGGATTGTAAGTTGGTGGTTGGGGATATCCCTCTAGTGGTGCGGGGGCTGTGCTTTGGCGGAGTGGGTGGGGTTATATCCTTCCTGTTTGGCCCTGTCCGGGGTTTCTTCGGATGGGGCCACAGTGTCTCCGGACCGCTCCTGTCTCAGCCTCCAGTATTTATGCTGCAGTAGTTTATGTGTCGGGGGCTGGGGTTAGTTGGTTATACCTGGAGTACTTCTCCTGTCTTATCCAGTGTCCTGTGTGAATTTAAGTATGCTCTCTCTAATTCTCTCGTTCTCTCTTTCTCTCTGAGAACCTGAGCCCTAGGACCATACGTCAGGACTACCAGGCATGATGACACCTTGCTGTCCCCAGTCCGCCTGGCCTTGCTGCTATTCCAGTTTCAACTGTTCTGCCTGCGGCTACGAAACCCCTACCTGTCCCAGACCTGCTGTTTTCAACTCTAAATGATCGGCTATGAAAAGCCAACTGAGAGACCTGAGCCCTAGGACCATACGTCGGGACTACCGGCCGTGGTGACTCCTTGCTGTCCCCAGTCCGCCTGGCCTTGCTGCTATTCCAGTTTAAACTGTTCTGCCTGCGGTTATGGAACCCCTACCTGTCCCAGACCTGCTGTTTTAAACTCTAATGATCGGCTATGAAAAGCCAACTGAGATTTATTCCTGATTATTATTTGACCATGCTTGTCACTTATGAACATTTTTGAACATCTTGGCATGGTTCTGTTATAATCTCCACCGGCACAGCCAGAAGAGGACTGGCCACCCCTCATAGCCTGGTTCCTCTCTAGGTTTCTTCCTAGGTTTTGCCTTTCTAGGAGTTTTTCCTAGCCACCGTGCTTCTACACCTGCATTACTAGCTGTTTGGGGTTTTAGGCTGGGTTTCTGTACAGCACTTCGAGATATTAGCTGATGTAAGAAGGGCTATATAAAATAAAATTGATTGAAATTGATTGATGACGGCACGTGTTTCCTTGCAGGTAACCATGGTTAACAGAGGAAGAACAATGA
>NW_025535971.1:0-71721 GCF_020615455.1 Coregonus clupeaformis | reverse complement strand
ACCAGACATAGCAGTTTTCCTTTGATGGCCAAAAGCTCAATTTTAGTCTCATCTGACCAGAGTACCTTCTTCCATATGTTTGGGGAGTCTCACACATGCCTTTTGGCCAACATCAAACGTGTTTTTTTCTTTAAGCAATGGCTTTTTTCTGGCCACTCTTCCGTAAAGCCCAGCTCTGTGGCTTAAAGTGGTCTTATGGACTCCAATCTCCGCTGTGGAGCTTTGCAGCTCCTTCAGGGTTATCTTTGGTGTCTTTGTTGCCTCTCTGATTAATTGCTGTCCCAGACGACTGTGTTATCTCACTCTCTGTGGCCGATGTGAGTAAGACTTTTAAACAGGTTGACACTCGCAAGGCCGCTGGGCCAGATGGAAATACCAGGGCACGTTCTCAGAGCATGCGCATACTGGTAAGTATCTTCATGGACATTTTAAACATCTCCTTGTCCCAGATTGTAACCCCAACATGTTTCAGGCAGACCTCCATTGTCCCTGTTCCTAAGAAGTCAAATGTAACTTGCCTAAACAACTACAGTCACATAGCACTCACATAAGTAGCATTGCAATGCTTTGAAAGGCTGGCCATGGCTCACATCGACACCATCATCCCAGACACCCTGGACCCAATTCGCGTACCGCCCTGATAGATCCACAGACGATGCAATCTCTATTGCACTCCACACAGCCTTCTCCCACCTGGACAAGAGGAATACCTATGTGAGAATGCTGTTCACATTGACCTACAGCTCAAGTGTTCAACACCTATAGTGCCCACAAAGCTCATCGTTAAATCAAATCAAAAATCAAATCAAAATGTGTTTGTCACATGCTGTAGACTAACTGGGCCCTTCCCAACAATGCAGAGTGAAAGAAAAATAGATACATAATGGAAAAGTAAAACAAGTAATAATAAAAGTAATAATAAATACACAATGAGTGACGATAACTTGGCTATATACACAGGGTACCAGTATGATAACTTGCTATATACACAGGGTACCAAGTATGATAACTTGGCTATATACACAGGGTACCAGTTGATAACTTGGCTATATACACAGGGTACCAGTATGATAACCTATATGCACAGGGTACCAATATGATAACTTGGCCATATACACGGGTACCAGTAGGAGTCGATGTGCAGGGGTCAGTTTGAGGTAGATATGTATAGTACATATAACTAGGTAAGTAATTAGGCAAAAGGATAGATAATAGACAAGTAGCAGCAGTATACTGTTGGGTAGGGGTAAAGTGACTAGACAACAGGATAGATAATAGACAGTAGCAGCAGTATACTGTAGGTAGGGAGTAAAGTGACTAGACAACAGGATAGATAATAGACAGTAGCAGCAGTATACTGTCTGTAGGGGTAAAGGGACTAGGCAACAGGATATATAATAGAGAGTAGCAGCAGTATACTGTAGGTAGGGGTAAAGTGACTAGGCAACAGGATAGATAATAGACAGTAGCAGCAGTATACTGTCTGTAGGGGTAAAGGGACTAGACAACTGGATAGATAATAGACAGTAGCAGCAGCGTATGTGATGAGTAAAAAAAAAAGTTTTTGCAAAAAGGGTGAATGCAGACAGTCCGTGTAGCTATTTACATTTAACATTTTAGCAGACGCTCTTATCCAGAGCAACTTACAGTTAGTGAATACATTTTTTATTTATATGTATATTAATTTTTTTATACTGGCCCCCCATGGGAATCGAACCCACAACCCTGGTGTTGCAAACACCATGCTCTATCAACTGAGCTACATCCCTGCCGGACATTCCCTCCCCTACCCTGGACGGTGCTGGGCCAATTGTACGCCGCCCATGAGTCTCCCGATCGCGCCCGGTTGCGACAGAGCCTGGATTCGAACCAGGATCTCTAGTGGCACAGTTAACACTGCGATGCAGTGCCTTAGACCACTGCACCACTCAGGTTCTATTTGGTCAACTATTTACCTAACTATTGATTAAGCAGTCTTATGGTTTGGGGGTAGAAGCTGTTCAGGATCCTATTGGTTCCAGACTTGCAGTGCGGTAGCAGAGAGAACAGTCTAGGACTTGGGTGGATGGAGTCTTTGAGAATTTGTAGGGCCTTCTTCTGACACCATCTGGTTTAGAGGTCCTGGATGGTAGGGAGCTTGGCCCCCAGTACTGGGCCGTACGCACCTACCCTCTGTAACACCTTGCTGTCGGATGCCAATTAGTTGCCATATCCAAGCGGTGATGCAGCCAGTCAAATGCTCTCGATGGTGCAGCTGTAGAAGTTTTGAGGATCGTCAACACACACACACAAACACACACACACAAACACGCACGCACGCACACACACACACACACACACACACACACACACACACACACACACACACACACACACACACACACACACACACACACACACACACACACACACACACACACACACACACACACACACACACACACACACACACACATTCCACATATACTGCTGTTTATTATCTATCCTGATTGTCACTTTTACCCCTACCTACACCTAGATATTACCTCAATTACCTCAACTACCTGGTAACCCTGCACATTGACTCAGTACTGGTACTCCTTGTATATAGCCTCATTACTACCTGGTACCCCTGCACGTTGACTCAGTAATTTTCCTACTTTTTAAATCTGCATTGTTGGGAAAACACTAGTAGCATTTCACAGTGAAGTCTACACCTGTTGTATTCGGCGCATGTGACAAATATCATTTTATTTGATTAGATTGATTTGATAGTCAGATTAACTGATAACTGACACAGACGTGGTGGCGTAGATATGAATGCCATGAACCAAGAGGTTATGAGTTCAAATCCCAAATGAGGACATGTTGAATAATAATTACTGCATAAATGAACATGCACAATGTAATCATGTATGTCAACATCTATCAAAAATGTACATTGAAAACACTGTGTGTGTAACCAGTTGAACATCGTTTTTAGATGCCCAAGTATTAATTCATGTGAGACAAATTGAACAAACACATAATTCTAAATTGACTGAATTTGTTTTGTTTTGTTCAGGTAACAATTGGGCCAGAAAGTTGAGTAGACAAAAAAAGTATGTGGATCCAGTTACTTAATAATAATTACTAGATTTGTCGATGTTTCGGTGTGAAAATCATCCTATTCTCCCTTAGTTTTTCAAGTCCATTTATTTGTGATATTTAATATTTCATTGTGCATTGTGGATGTCACTGGGCAGTTGTCGATTCACATGCAACTCTCCGCTACCGGCCCTTTGATCCACTGACCGGACTAATCTCACTGGAGAACAAATGGAAGGAATATCGTCATATTTCATGGGAATTGGCACAAGGTTAAGCTTCCCTAAGACGGCCATTAGCTGTAAATGTTGATTGAATCAGTGAATCCTCATCAGAGAATCTGAGAGGATCATTTAGAACTAAAGGTGGTTGAAACACTCAGCTACAGAAACAACTATATTTTCGCCCTCAGGAGAGAGAGGAGGATGTTCTGGACTATGAGTGGTACTAACCCTAACCCTAACCCTAACCCTAACCCTAACCCTAACCCTAACCCTCAGGAGAGAGAGGAGGATGTTCTGGACTATGAGTGGTACTAACCCTAACCCTAACCCTAACCCTCAGGAGAGAGAGGAGGATGTTCTGGACTATGAGTGGTACTAACCCTAACCCTAACCCTAACCCTAACCCTCAGGAGAGAGAGGAGGATGTTCTGGACTATGAGTGGTACTAACCTGACCCTAACCTAACCCTAACCCTAACCCTAACCTAACCTAACCCTAACCCTCGGGAGAGAGGGAGGATGTTCTGGACTATGAGTGGTACTAACCTAACCTAACCCTAACCCTAACCCTCAGGAGAGAGAGGAGGATGTTCTGGACTATGAGTGGTACTAACCCTAACCCTAACCCTAACCCTAACCCTCAGGAGAGAGGAGGGATGTTCTGGACTATGAGTGGTACTAACCCTAACCCTAACCCTAACCCTAACCCTCAGGAGAGAGGAGGATGTTCTGGACTATGAGTGGTACTAACCCTGACCCTAACCCTAACCCTAACCCTAACCCTCAGGAGAGAGAGGAGGATGTTGGGAAACAGAATGAGGTTTTAACCCTATAAAGACTAGAATCACCCGGTCGTTTCAACAACACCCCTAAATAAACAGAGCATGGAAACATAACATTTAGATTGTACACTTTTAGAAAGCTTTTCAGCAGCACGTGGTCTAAGTGTTTACATCCATTCAGCGTCTCACAGTGCGTCATAAATTCCATGTAGAAACATAATACCCAGACTGCTGAATCCCCATTGGGTACTTAAAAGCTATTCACAATAGAGAGTTGAATTGTTCTGGCAAACAACATTCATTCCAATGACAAAATATCAAGGGAAGATGTAAAAAATACATTTAAAGCAGCATAAATGTTCGGTTTTTAAGGCTCTCAGGAAAGCCCAAGGTCTCGTTGGGAAAGGCCTTTGTTCCTGGTCAGGATGTATGTATCCCATATGACAAGATGGTTTCCTGCTGCTAGAACATATCTAAAGTATACAGTTGAAGTCATAAGTTTACATACACCTTAGCCAAATGCATTTAAACTCAGTTTTTCACAATTCCTGACATTTAATCCTAGTAAAACTTCCCTGTCTTAGGTCAGTTAGAATCAGCACATTATTTTAAGAACGTGAAATGTCAGAATAATAGTAGAGAGAATGATTTATTTCAGCTTTTATTTCTTTCATCACATTCCCAGTGGGTCAGAAGCATTGCCTTTAAATTGTTTAACTTGGGGGTCAAACATTTCGAGTAGCCTTCCACAGGCTTCCCACAATAAGTTGGCTGAATTTTGGACCATTCCTCCTGACAGAGCTGGTGCTAACTGAGTCAGGTTTGTAGGTCTCCTTGCTCTGCACACTTTCAGTTCTGCCCAAACATTTTCTGATGGCCACTCCAATACCTTGACTTTGTTGTCCTTAAGCTATTTTTGCCCACTTTGGAAGTATGCTTGGGGTCATTGTCCATTTGGAAGACCCATTTGCGACCAGGCTTTAACTTCCTGACTGATGTCTTGAGATGTTGCTTCAATATATCCACATAATTTTCCTTCCTCATGATGCCATCTATTTTGTGAAGTGCACCAGTCCCTCCTGCAGCAAAGCACCCCCACAGCATGATGCTGCCACCCCCGTGCTTCACGGTTGGGAAGGTGTTCTTCGGCTTGCATCTACCCCCTTTTTCCTCCAAACATAACGATGGTCATTATGGCCAAACAGTTCTATTTTTGTTTCATCAGACCAGAGGACATTTCTCCAAATAGTACGATCTTTGTCCCCATGTGCAGTTGCAAACCGCAGTCTGGCTTTTTATTGGCGGTTTTGGAGCAGTGGCTTCTTCCTTGCTGAGCGGCCTTTCAGGTTATGTCGATATAGGACTCGTTTTACTGTGGATATAGATACTTTTGTACCTGTTTCCTCCAGCATCTTCACAAGGTCCTTTGCTGTTGTTCTGGGATTGATTTGCACTTTTCTCACCCAAAGTATGTTAATCTCTAGGAGACAGAACGCGTCTCCTTCCTGACGGTATGACGGCTGCAAGGTCCCATGGTGTTTATATTTATGTAGAAACATCTCAAGGGATGATCAATGGAAACATGATGTACCTGAGCTCAATTTCGAGTCTCATAGCAAAGGGTCTTAATACTTATGTAAATAAGGCATTTCTGTTTTTATTTGTAATTGTCACACCCTGGCTCTGGGGACTCTATATGTTGAGCCAGGGTGTGTAGATTCTATGTGTTTATGTTCTGTGTGGGAGTTCTAGTTATTGTATTTCTATGTTGGCCAGAGTGGCTCCCAATCAGAGGCAACGAGTGTCAGCTGTTGCTGGTTGTCTCTGATTGGGAGCCATATTTAAACAGTCTGTTTCCTTTAGTGTTTGTGGGATCTTGTTTCCGTTTGGTTGTTTCTGTGTTAACCGTAGGACTGCACGTTTCGTTTATTGTTTTGTTGTTATATTATCACTTAAGATAATAAAGTTAAGTATGTTCGCAACTAACGCTGCGCATTGGTCTACTCTCTATAACGATCGTGACAGTAATCCATTTGCAAACATTTCTAAAAAACGTTTTTTGCTTTGTCATTATGAAATATTGTGTGTATATTGATGAGGATTTTAAAAAGAAAAATCTATTTTAGAATAAGGCTGTAATGTAACAAAATGTGGAACAAGTCAAGGGGTCTGAATACTTTCCAAATGCGCTGTATATACTATAACATACATAAAGTTTACACACTTTAGCATACATTACATACAGTATATATGCCTTGAATTCTAAATAAATCACAGACAGTGTCACCAGCAAAGCAACCCCCCACCATAACACCTCCTCCTCCATGCTTTACGGTGGGAACTACACATGCGTAGATCATCCATTCACCCACACCGCGTGTCACAAAGACACGCTGGTTTGAACCAAAAATCTCAAATTTGGACTCCAGACCAAAGGACACATTTCCACCAGTCTGATGTCCATTGCTCGTGTTTCTTGGCCCAAGCAGGTCTCTTCTTATTATTGGTGTCCTTTAGTAGTGGTTTCTATGCAGCAATTCGACCGTGAAGGCCTGATTCACACAGTCTCCTCTGAACAGTTGATTTTGAGATGTGTCTGTGACGAACTCTGTGAAGCATTTATTTGGGCTGCAATTTCTGAAGCTGGTAACTCTTATGAACTTATCCTCTGCAGCAGAGGTAACTCTGGGTCTTCCATTCCTGTGGTGGTCCTCATGAGAGCCAGTTTCATCATAGCGCTTTATGTTTTTTTGCGACTGCACTTGAAGAAACTTTCAAAGTTCTTTACATTTTCCGGATTGACTGACCTTCACACCTTAAAGTAATGATGGACCGTCGTTTCTCTTTGCTTATTTGAGCTGTTCTTGACATAATATGGACTTGGTATTTTACCAAATAGGGCTATCTTCTGTATACCACCCCTACCTTGGCACAACACAACTGATTGGCTCAAACGCATTAAGGAAAGAAATTCCACAAATGAACTTTTAAGAAGGCACACCTGTTAATTGAAATACATTCCAGGTGACTACCTCATGAAGCTGGTTGAGAGAATGCCAAGAGTGTGCAAAGCTGTCATCAAGGCAAAGGGTTGGCTATTTGAAGAATTCTCAAATATATCAAATATATTTTGATTTGATTAACACTTTTATGGTTACTACATGATTCCATATGTGTTATTTCATAGTTTTGATGTCTTCATTATTATTCTACAATGTAGAACATATAAAGTAATAAAATAAAGAAAAACCCTTGAATGAGTAGGTGTGTCCAAACTTTTGACTGGTAGTGTATGTGGAGACTGTTTAGTTCCAAAAATAAGGTGTTAAATACATGTAAAATAACTAATGTTTCCTGATCTTTCTTATATCTCTCAGATATAGGACAGACACTTCAGAACAACGTTCCTTGTGATTTTTCAGGGGGACTATCTGTTTTTCCATGTACTGAATCTCTTATTCAATGCGTTTGTATGGGCTAATAGCAGTAAGGCCCAAAATAGCTAAATGATCCTTGGTATGACTTTCTTAAAACAATTCCATTTAGCTTAGACTCTGATGGGCAAACCCATCTCCCTGTGTAACCAGCCCTGGCTGTGAGCGGCAGAACGTATGTATGGGTTAGGGTTAGGGTTAGGTATGTGTGCGTTTCAGCATTGACCTGCCCAGCTTTAGGGAGCGTTTCTAAATGGTTGCGATTTTCCGCTGAGCAGGGAGGTCAGCCACCGTCATGGCAGCAGGTGACTGCAGGAGGGGGTCAGGGGTCAGCGGGACAGGGGAGGAGGAGGAGGAGGTTGGGAGGGGTTCTGAAAACCTTTGTGTGAGGAGGTGAAACCCATCAGGTGAAACCCTCCTCTCCTCCTCTCCTCCTCTCCTCCTCTCCTCCTCTCCTCCTCTCCTCCTCTCCTCCTCTCCTCCTCTTCTCCTCTCCTCCTCTCCTCCTCTTCTCCTCTCTTCCTCTCTTCCTCTCCTCCTCTCCTCCTCTCCTCCTCTCCTCCTCTCCTCCTCTTCTCCTCTCCTCCTCTCTTCCTCTCCTCCTCTCCTCTCCTCCTCTCCTCCTCTGTTCCTCTCCTCCTCTCCTCCTCTTCTCCTCTACTCCTCTCCTCCTCTCCTCCTCTTCTCCTCTACTCCTCTCCTCCTCTCCTCCTCTTCTCCTCTTCTCCTCTCTTCCTCTCTTCCTCTCCTCCTCTCCTCCTCTCCTCCTCTCTTCCTCTCCTCCTCTCCTCCTCTCCTCCTCTCCTCCTCTCCTCCTCTCCTCCTCTCTTCCTCTCCTCCTCTCCTCCTCTCTTCCTCTCCACCTCTACTCCTCTACTCCTCTACTCCTCTCCTCTGTTGAAGGTGTCATCTCTTGTCACATGGCCTGTATCTCCCTCAGTGTTGGTATGTGCCATGTGTATGGTGCATTATTAGTGCTGTATACCATGCTTATAGCGTATCATAGGACTTACATTGTCCACTATTTTCTCTACTCAGGTCCAAAAGTTGTGAATGTGGTAATCGTCATGACTTTGCGGTCGGTTTCTCTGTAACTGTTTCCTTTATCAATCCACCTCACTGAAACATAAGCTTTCATTTGACGCCTGTAGCGGAACATACTCTGGCCTTCTCGCTTTCGCTTTCGCTCTCTCCCCATCTCTCTCTTCATCTCAATTCAATTCAATTTATTGGCATGGGAAACATATGTTTACATTGCCAAAGTAAGTGAAATAAACAATAAACAAAAGTGAGAAGAAACTTCTCTCTCTCGCTCTCCCTCCCTCTCTTTCTCTCTCCCCATCTCTCACTCCCTCCCTCCCTCTCTCTTCCCCTCTCTCTCTCTCCCTTTCTCTCTCCCCATCTCTCTCTCCCTCCATTCCTCTCTCCGCTCTGTCTTAAACACTCCTGCCATGTTTTGGAATCTCTCACTGAGATCTAGTATTTGGGAGGTATCGACTTACATCTCTTTCTTCCCTCAATTTGCAGTGCGGCTGGGGTGACAAAACTCCCCATAAATCGCCTCAACTACCTGTTTGATATTGTGCCAGAAGGTATCCTCTAAGCTGGCTGCTGCCTAGGGAGAGAGAGAGAGAGAAGAGAGAGAGAGAGAGAGAGAGAGAGAGAGAGAGAGAGAGAGAGAGAGAGAGAGAGAGAGAGAGCGAGAGAGAGAGAGAGAGAGAGAGAGAGAGAGAGAGAGAGAGAGAGAGAGAGAGAGAGAGAGAGAGAGAGAGAGAGAACAGTTGGATTCTGATCCGGCTGTAATGAGGTAGAAACACAGCCGGTCTGGACAGAGAAGGGACAGCCACGTTATTGATAGGCCCAAATCTATTCTCAATGGCTCTGATTCAGCCTGCTATGTGATATGATTGATTGGGTGTGAGGAGAGTATCCGTGGGGTGTGTGTGTAATCCTGCGCTTGGCGTTGGTGCCTTCACATCCACCAAGATGAATGAGCTTGATGAGTTCTTCGATTTCCACCGCGTTTTATGCATCTGGCCCCCTCTGCCTCTTCACAGGAGCTCTGAGAACTAAACAGCATCAGAATGACTCTGATCGCTCCGCCTCGCTGATGGGAGAGAAAGAGAGAGAGAGAGAGAGAGAGAGAGAGAGAGAGAGAGAGAGAGAGAGAGAGAGAGAGAGAGAGAGAGAGGGAGAGAGAGAGGTAAATTGGTGGAGGCCAAGGCAAATACATTCTCTAAGCTATGATTGGTGCAGGCCGGGTCCATTACATTCTCTGAGCTGTGATTATGTATTTATATGGATTATGGGTCCCCATTAGTTCCTGACAAGGCAGCAGCTACTCTTCCTGGGGTTTATTATGGATCCCCATTAGTTCCCTGCCAAGGCAGCAGCTACTCTTCCTGGGGTTTATTATGTGGATCCCCGTTAGTTCTTGCCAAGGCAGCAGCTACTCTTCCTGGGGTTTATTATGGATCCCCATTAGTTCCTGCCAAGGCAGCAGCTACTCTTCCTGGGGTTTATTATGGATCCCCATTAGTTCCTTCAAGGCAGCAGCTACTCTTCCTGGGGTTTATTATGGATCCCCATTAGTTCCTGCCAAGGCAGCAGCTACTCTTCCTGTGGTTTATTATGGATCCCCGTTAGTTCCTGCCAAGGCAGCAGCTACTCTTCCTGGGGTTTATTATGGATCCCCATTAGTTCCTGCCAAGGCAGCAGCTACTCTTCCTGGGGTTTATTATCGATCCCCATTAGTTCCTGCCAAGGCAGCGCTACTCTTCCTGGGGTTTATTATGGATCCCCATTAGTTCCTGCCAAGGCAGCAGCTACTCTTCCTGGGGTTTATTATGGATCCCCATTAGTTCTTGCCAAGGCAGCAGCTACTCTTCCTGGGGTTTATTATGGATCCCAATTGGTTCCTGCCAAGGCAGCAGCTACTCTTCCTGGGGTTTATTATGGATCCCCATTAGTTCCTGCCAAGACAGCAGCTACTCTTCCTGGGGTTTATTATGGATCCCCATTAGTTCCTTCAAGGCAGCAGCTACTCTTCCTGAGGTTTATTATGGATCCCCATTAGTTCCTGCCAAGGCAGCAGCTACTCTTCCTGGGGTTTATTATGGATCCCCATTAGTTCCTGCCAAGGCAGCAGCTACTCTTCCTGGGGTTTATTATGGATCCCCATTAGTTCCTGCCAAGGCAGCAGCTACTCTTCCTGGGATTTATTATGGATCCCCCATTAGTTTCTGCCAAGGCAGCAGCTACTCTTCCTGGGGTTTATTATGGATCCCCATTGGTTCCTGCCAAGGCAGCAGCTACTCTTCCTGGGGTTTATTATGGATCCCCATTAGTTCCTGCCAAGGCAGCAGCTACTCTTCCTGTGGTTTATTATGGATCCCCATTAGTTCCTGCCAAGGCAGCAGCTACTCTTCCTGGGGTTTATTATGGATCCCCATTAGTTCCTGCCAAGGCAGCAGCTACTCTTCCTGGGGTTTATTATCGATCCCCATTAGTTCCTGCCAAGGCAGCAGCTACTCTTCCTGGGGTTTATTATGGATCCCCATTAGTTCCTGCCAAGGCAGCAGCTACTCTTCCTGGGGTTTATTATGGATCCCCAATAGTTCTTGCCAAGGCAGCAGCTACTCTTCCTGGGGTTTATTATGGATCCCAATTAGTTCCTGCCAAGGCAGCAGCTACTCTTCCTGAGGTTTATTATGGATCCCCATTAGTTCCTGCCAAGACAGCAGCTACTCTTCCTGGGGTTTATTATGGATCCCCATTAGTTCCTTCCAAGGCAGCAGCTACTCTTCCTGAGGTTTATTATGGATCCCCATTAGTTCCTGCCAAGGCAGCAGCTACTCTTCCTGGGGTTTATTATGGATCCCCCATTAGTTCCTGCCAAGGCAGCAGCTACTCTTCCTGGGATTTATTATGGATCCCCATTAGTTCCTGCCAAGGCAGCAGCTACTCTTCCTGGGATTTATTATGGATCCCCATTAGTTTCTGCCAAGGCAGCAGCTACTCTTCCTGGGGTTTATTATGGATCCCCATTAGTTCCTGCCAAGGCAGCAGCTACTCTTCCTGGGGTTTATTATGGATCCCCATTAGCTCCTGCCAAGGCAGCAGCTACTCTTCCTGGGGTTTATTATGGATCCCCATTAGTTCCTGGCAAGGCAGCAGCTACTCTTCCTGGGGTTTATTATGGATCCCCATTAGTTCCTGTCAAGGCAGCAGCTACTCTTCCTGGGGTATATTATGGATCCCCATTAGTTCCTGCCAAAGCAGCAGCTACTCTTCCTGGGATTTATTATGGATCCCTATTAGTTCCTGCCAAGGCAGCAGCTACTCTTCCTGGGGTTTATTATGGATCCCCATTAGTTCCTGCCAGGCAGCAGCTACTCTTCCTGGGGTTTTTTATGGATCCCAATTAGTTCCTGCCAAGGCAGCAGCTATTCTTCCTGGGGTTTATTATGGATCCCCATAAGTTCCTGCCAAGGCAGCAGCTACTCTTCCTGGGGTTTATTATGGATCCCCGTTAGTTCCTGTCAAGGCAGCAGCTACTCTTCCAAGGGGTTTATTGTGGATCCCCGTTAGTTCCTGACAAGGCAGCAGCTACTCTTCCTGGGGTTTGTTATGGATCCCGTTAGTTCTTGCCAAGGCAGCAGCTACTCTTCCTGGGGTTTATTATGGATCCCGTTAGTTCCTGCCAAGGCAGCAGCTACTCTTCCTGGGGTTTATTATGGATCCCCGTTAGTTCCTGCCAAGGCAGCAGCTACTCTTCCTGGGGTTTATTATGGATCCCCGTTAGTTCCTGCCAAGGCAGCCGCTACTCTTCCTTTGGTTTATTATGGATCCCCGTTAGTTCCTGCCAAGGCAGCAGAAACTCTTCCTGGGGTTTATTATGGATCCCGTTAGTTCCTGCCAAGGCAGCAGCTACTCTTCCTGGGGTTTATTATAGATCCCCATTAGTTCCTGTCAAGGCAGCAGCTACTCTTCCTGGGGTTTATTATGGATCCCCATTAGTTCCTGCCAAGGCAGCAGCTACTCTTCCTGGGGTTTATTATGGAACCCCATTAGTTCCTCCAGGCAGCAGCTACTCTTCCTGGGGTTTATTATGGATCCCCATTAGTTCCTGGCAAGGCAGCAGCTACTCTTCCTGGGGTTTATTATGGATCCCCATTATTTCCTGCCAAGGCAGCAGCTACTCTTCCTGGGGTTTATTATGGATCCCCATTAGTTCCTGCCAAGTCGGCAGCTACTCTTCCTTGGGTTTATTATGGATCCGCATTAGTTCCTGCCAAGGCGGCAGCTACTCTTCCTGGGGTTTATTATGAATCCCCATTAGTTCCTGTCAAGGCGGCAGCTATTCTTCCTGGGGTTTATTATGGATCCTCATTAGTTCCTGCCAAGGCGGCAGCTACTCTTCCTGGGATTTATTATGGATCCCCATTAGTTCCTGCCAAGGCAGCAGCTACTCTTCCTGGGGTTTATTATGGATCCCCATTAGTTCCTGCCAAGGCAGCAGCTACTCTTCCTGGGGTTTATTATGGATCCCCATTAGTTTCTGTCAAGGCAGCAGCTACTGTTCCTGGGGTTTATCATGGATCCCCATTAGTTCCTGCCAAGGCAGCAGCTTCTCTTCCTGGGGTTTATTATGGATCCCCATTAGTTCCTGCCAAGGCAGCAGCTACTCTTCCTGGGGTTTATTATGGATCCCCATTAGTTCCTGCCAATGCAGCAGCTACTCTTCCTGGGGTTTATTATGGATCCCCATTAGTTCCTGCCAAGGCAGCAGCTACTCTTCCTGGGGTTTATTATGGATCCCCATTAGTTCCTGCCAATGCAGCAGCTACTCTTCCTGGGGTTTATTATGGATCCCCATTAGTTCCTGCCAAGGCAGCAGCTACTCTTCCTGGGGTCCAAACACATCAAGGCACTTAATTACCCTGGAACACTACTACTAGACAAACACTACCCTGGAACACTACTACTAGACAAACACTACCCTGGAACACTACTACTAGACAAACACTATCCTGGAACACTACTACTAGACAAACACTATCCTGGAACACTACTACTAGAGAAACACTACCCTGGAACACTACTACTAGACAAACACTACCCTGGAACACTACTACTAGACAAACACTATGCTGGAACACTACTACTAGACAAACACTACCCTGGAACACTACTACTAGACAAACACTATGCTGGAACACTACTACTAGACAAACACTATCCTGGAACACTACTACTAGACAAACACTATCCTGGAACACTACTACTAGACAATTACTACCCTGGAACACTACTACTAGACAAACACTATCCTGGAACACTACTACTAGACAAACACTACCCTGGAACACTACTACTAGACAAACACTACCCTGGAACACTACTACTAGACAAACACTACCCTGCAACACTACTACTAGACAAACACTGTCCTGGAACACTACTACTAGACACACACTACCCTGGAACACTACTACTAGACAAAAACTACCCTGGAACACTACTACTAGACAAACACTATGCTGGAACAATACTAATAGACAAACACTACAAAGAACACTACTACTAGACAAACACTACCCTGGAACACTACTACTAGACAAACACTATCCTGGAACACTACTACTAGACAAACACTACCCTGGAACACTACTACTAGACAAACACTATGCTGGAACACTACTACTAGACAAACACTACCCTGGAACACTACTACTAGACAAACACTATGCTGGAACACTACGAATAGACAAACACTACCCTGGAACACTACTACTAGACAAACACTACCCTGGAACACTACTACTAGACAAACACTACCCTGGAACACTACTACTAGACAAACACTACCCTGGAACACTACTACCAAACAAACACTACCCTGGAACACTACTACTAGACAAACACTACCCTGGAACACTACTACTAGACAAACACTATGCTGGAACACTACTAATAGACAAACACTACCCTGGAACACTACTAATAGACAAACACTACCCTGGAACACTACTACTAGACAAACACTACCCTGGAACACTACTACTAGACAAACACTATCCTGGAACACTACTACTAGACAAACACTACCCTGGAACACTACTACTAGACAAACACTACCCTGGAACACTACTACTAGACAAACACTATCCTGGAACACTACTACTAGACAAACACTACCCTGGAACACTACTACTAGACAAACACTACCCTGGAACACTACTACTAGACAAACACTACCCTGGAACACTACTACTAGACAAACACTACCCTGGAACACTACTACTAGACAAACACTACCCTGGAACACTACTACTAGACAAACACTACCCTGGAACACTACTACTAGACAAACACTACCCTGGAACACTACTACTAGACAAACACTATCCTGGAACACTACTACTAGACACACACTACCCTGGAACACTACTACTAGACAAACACTACCCTGGAACACTACTACTAGACAAACACTACCCTGGAACACTACTACTAGACAAACACTACCCTGGAACACTACTACTAGACAAACACTATCCTGGAACACTACTTCTAGACAAACACTACCCTGGAACACTACTACTAGACAAACACTACACTGGAACACTACTACTAGACAAACACTATCCTGGAAAAGTACTACTAGACACACACTACCCTGGAACACTACTACTAGACAAACACTATGTTGGAACACTACTACTAAACAAATACTACCCTGGAACACTACTACTAGACAAACACTATGATGGAACACTACTACTAGACAAACACTACCTTGGAACACTACTACTAGACAAACACTTCCCTGGAACACTACTACTAGACAAACACTACCCTGGAACACTACTACTAGAAAAACACTATGCTGGAACACTACTACTAGACAAACACTACCCTGGAACACTACTACTAGACAAACACTACCCTGGAACACTACTACTAGACAAACACTATCCTGGAACACTACTACTAGACAAACACTATCCTGGAACACTACTACTAGACAAACACTACCCTGGAACACTACTACTAGACAAACACTATGCTGGAACACTACTACTAGACAAACACTACCCTGGAACACTACGACTAGACAAACACTATCCTGGAACACTACTACTAGACAAACACTACCCTGGAACACTACTACTAGACAAACACTACCCTGGAACACTACTACTAGACAAACACTACCCTGGAACACTACTACTAGACAAACACTACCTTGGAACACTACTACTAGACAAACACTATGCTGGAACACTACTACTAGACAAACACTACCCTGGAACACTACTACTAGACAAACACTACCCTGGAACACTACTGCTAGACAAACACTACCCTGGAACACTACTACTAGACAAACACTACCCTGGAACACTACTACTAGACAAACACTATGCCTGAACACTACTACTAGACAAACACTATCCTGGAACACTACTACTAGACAAACACTACCCTGGAACACTACTACTAGACAAACACCATCCTGGAACACTAAAACTAGACAAACACTATCCTGGAACACTACTACTAGACAAACACTATCCTGGAACACTACTACTGGACAAACACTACCCTGGAACACTACTACTAGACAAACACTACCCTGGAACACTACTACTAGACAAACACTACCCTGGAACACTACTACTAGACAAACACTACCCTGGAACACTACTACTAGACAAACACTATCCTGGAACACTACTACTAGACAAACACTATCCTGGAACACTAATACTAGACAAACACTACCCTGGAACACTACTACTAGACAAACACTATCCTGGAACACTACTACTAGACAAACACTACCCTGGAACACTACTACTAGACACACACTACCCTGGAAAACTACTACTAGACACACACTACCCTGGAACACTACTACTAGACAAACACTACCCTGGAACACTACTACTAGACAAACACTATGCTGGAACACTACTACTAGACAAACACTACCCCGGAACACTACTACTAGACAAACACTACCCTGGAACACTACTACTAGATACACACTACCCTGGAACACTACTACTAGACAAACACTATGCTGGAACACTACTACTAGACAAACACTACCTTGGAACACTACTACTAGACAAACACTATCCTGGAACACTACTACTAGACAAACACTATGCTGGAACACTTCTACTAGACAAACACTTTGCTGGAACACTACAACTAGACTAACACTACCCTGGAACACTACTACTAGACAAACACTACCCTTGAACACTACTACTAGACAAACACCATCCTGGAACACTACTACTAGACAAACACTATGCTGGAACACTACTACTAGACAAACACTATCCTGGAACACTACTACTAGACAAACACTACCCTGGAACACTACTACTAGACAAACACTACCCTGGAACACTACTACTAGACAAACACTACCCTGGAACACTACTACTAGACAAACACTACCCTGGAACACTACTACTAGACAAACACTACCCTGGAACACTACTACTAGACAAACACTACCCTGGAACACTACTACTAGACAAACACTACCCTGGAACACTGCTACTAGACAAACACTACCCTGGAACACTACTACTAGACAAACACTACCCTGGAACACTACTACTAGACAAACACTATCCTGGAACACTACTACTAGACAAACACTATCCTGGAACACTACTACTAGACAAACACTACCCTGGAACACTACTACTAGACAAACACTATCCTGGAACACTACTACTAGACAAACACTACCCTGGAACACTACTACTAGACACACACTACCCTGGAACACTACTACTAGACAAACACTATCCTGGAACACTACTACTAGACAAACACTATCCTGGAACACTACTACTAGACAAACACTACCCTGGAACACTACTACTAGACACACACTACCCTGGAACACTACTACTAGACAAACACTACCCTGGAACACTACTACTAGACAAACACTATCCTGGAACACTACTACTAGACAAACACTATGCTGGAACACTGCTACTAGACAAACACTACCCTGGAACACTACTACTAGACAAACACTACCCTGGAACACTACTACTAGACAAACACTACCCTGGAACACTACTACTAGACAAACACTACCCTGGAACACTACTACTAGACAAACACTACCCTGGAACACTACTACTAGACAAACACTACCCTGGAACACTACTACTAGACAAACACTACCCTGGAACACTGCTACTAGACAAACACTACCCTGGAACACTACTACTAGACAAACACTACCCTGGAACACTACTACTAGACAAACACTATCCTGGAACACTACTACTAGACAAACACTACCCTGGAACACTACTACTAGACAAACACTACCCTGGAACACTACTACTAGACAAACACTACCCTGGAACACTACTACTAGACACACGCACACTACCTGGAACAACTACTACGACACAAACACTACCCTGGAACACTACTACTAGACAAACACTATCCTGGAACACTACTACTAGACAAACACTACCCTGGAACACTACTACTAGACAAACACTCCCTGGAACACTACTACTAGACAAACA
The DNA here is from genome assembly GCF_020615455.1 of Coregonus clupeaformis. Lineage (NCBI taxonomy): Eukaryota > Metazoa > Chordata > Actinopteri > Salmoniformes > Salmonidae > Coregonus > Coregonus clupeaformis. Next base: position 53,627 of record NW_025535971.1, on the reverse strand, counting down.
CTACCCTGGAACACTACTACTAGACAAACACTACGCTGGAACACTACTACTAGACAAACACTACCCTGGAACACTACTACTAGACAAACACTACCCTGGAACACTACTACTAGACAAACACTACCCTGGAACACTACTACTAGACAAACACTACCCTGGAACACTACTACTAGACAAACACTACCTGGAACACTACTACTAGACAAACACTATCCTGGAACACTACTACTAGACAAACACTACCCTGGAACACTACTACTAGACAAACACTACCCTGGAACACTACTACTAACACACTACCCTGGAACACTACTACTAGACAAACACTACCCTGGAACACTACTACTAGACAAACACTACCCTGGAACACTACTACTAGACAAACACTACCCTGGAACACTACTACTAGACAAACACTACCCTGGAACACTACTACTAGACAAACACTATCCTGGAACACTACTACTAGACAAACACTATCCCTGGAACACTACTACTAGACAAACACTATCCCTGGAACACTACTACTAGACAAACACTACCCTGGAACACTACTACTAGACAAACACTACGCTGGAACACTACTACTAGACAAACACTATCCTGGAACACTACTACTAGACAAACACTATCCTGGAACACTACTACTAGACAAACACTATCCTGGAACACTACTACTAGACAAACACTACCCTGGAACACTACTACTAGACAAACACTACCCTGGAACACTACTACTAGACAAACACTACCCTGGAACACTACTACTAGACAAACACTACCCTGGAACACTACTACTAGACAAACACTACCCTGGAACACTACTACTAGACAAACACTACCCTGGAACACTACTACTAGACAAACACTACCCTGGAACACTACTACTAGACAAACACTACCCTGGAACACTACTACTAGACAAACACTATCCCTGGAACACTACTACTAGACAAACACTATCCCTGGAACACTACTACTAGACAAACACTACCCTGGAACACTACTACTAGACAAACACTATCCTGGAACACTACTACTAGACAAACACTATCCTGGAACACTACTACTAGACAAACACTATCCTGGAACACTACTACTAGACAAACACTACCCTGGAACACTACTACTAGACAAACACTACTGCTGAACACTACTACTAGACAAACACTATCCTGGAACACTACTACTAGACAAACACTATCCTGGAACACTACTACTAGACAAACACTACCCTGGAACACTACTACTAGACAAACACTATGCTGGAACACTACTACTAGACAAACACTACCCTGGAACACTACTACTAGACAAACACTATGCTGGAACACTACTACTAGACAAACACTACCCTGGAACACTACTACTAGACAAACACTACGCTGGAACACTACTACTAGACAAACACTACCTGGAACACTACTACTAGACAAACACTACCTCTGGAACACTACTACTAGACAAACACTACCTGGAACACTACTACTAGACAAACACTACCCTGGAACACTACTACTAGACAAACACTACCCTGGAACACTACTACTAGACAAACACTACCCTGGAACACTACTACTAGACAAACACTACCCTGGAACACTACTACTAGACAAACACTACCCTGGAACACTACTACTAGACAAACACTATCCTGGAACACTACTACTAGACAAACACTAATCCTGGAACACTACTACTAGACAAACACTATCCCTGGAACACTACTACAGACAAACACTATCCTGGAACACTACTACTAGACAAACACTACCCTGGAACACTACTACTAGACAAACACTATGCTGGAACACTACTACTAGACAAACACTACCCTATAACACTGCTACTAGACAAACACTTTCCTTGAAACACTACTACCAGACAAACACCTAAGGAACCAACTACTACTAGACAAACACTATGCTGGAACACTACTACTAGACAAACACTATCCTGGAACACTACTAACTAGACTCCAAACAACTACCTGGAACACTACTACTAGACAAACACAATGCTGGAACACTACTACTAGACAAACACTACCCTTGGAACACTACTACTAGACAAACACTACCTTGGAACACTACTACTAGACAAACACTACCCTGGAACACTACTACTAGACAAACACTACCCTGGAACACTACTACTAGACAAACACTATCCTGGAACACTACTACTAGACAAACACTACCCTGGAACACTACTACTAGACAAACACTACCCTGGAACACTACTACTAGACAAACACTATCCTGGAACACTACTACTAGACAAACACTACCCCTGGAACACTACTACTAGACAAACACTATCCTGGAACACTACTACTAGACAAACACTACCCTGGAACACTACTACTAGACAAACACTATCCTGGAACACTACTACTAGACAAACACTACCTTGGAACACTACTACTAGACAAACACTATCCTGGAACACTACTACTAGACAAACACTACCCTGGAACACTACTACTAGACAAACACTACCCTGGAACACTACTACTAGACAAACACTATGCTGGAACACTACTACTAGACAAACACTACCCTGGAACACTACTACTAGACAAACACTATCCTGGAACACTACTACTAGACACACACTACCCTGGAACACTACTACTAGACAAACACTATGTTGGAACACTACTACTAAACAAACACTACCCTGGAACACTACTACTAGACAAACACTATGCTGGAACACTACTACTAGACAAACACTACCCTGGAACACTACTACTAGACAAACACTATCCCTGGAACACTACTACTAGACAAACACTACCCTGGAACACTACTACTAGACAAACACTACGCTGGAACACTACTACTAGACAAACACTACCCTGGAACACTACTACTAGACAAACACTACCCTGGAACACTACTACTAGACAAACACTATCCTGGAACACTACTACTAGACAAACACTACCCTGGAACACTACTACTAGACAAACACTACCCTGGAACACTACTACTAGACAAACACTACCCTTGGAACACTACTACTAGACAAACACTACCCTGGAACACTACTACTAGACAAACACTACCCTGGAACACTACTACTAGACAAACACTACCCTGGAACACTACTACTAGACAAACACTACCCTGGAACACTACTACTAGACAAACACTACCTGGAACATACTAGACAAACACTATGCCTGGAACACTACTACTAGACAAACACTACCCTGGAACACTACTACTAGACAAACACTACCCTGGAACACTACTACTAGACAAACACTACCTGATCTGACCGAACACTACTACTAGACAAACACTACCCTGGAACACTACTACTAGACAAACACCATCCTGGAACACTACTACTAGACAAACACTATCCTGGAACACTACTACTAGACAAACACTATCCTGGAACACTACTACTGGACAAACACTACCCTGGAACACTACTACTAGACAAACACTACCCTGGAACACTACTACTAGACAAACACTACCCTGGAACACTACTACTAGACAAACACTACCCTGGAACACTACTACTAGACAAACACTATCCTGGAACACTACTACTAGACAAACACTATCCTGGAACACTACTACTAGACAAACACTACCCTGGAACACTACTACTAGACAAACACTATCCTGGAACACTACTACTAGACAAACACTACCCTGGAACACTACTACTAGACACACACTACCCTGGAACACTACTACTAGACACACACTACCCTGGAACACTACTACTAGACAAACACTACCCTGGAACACTACTACTAGACAAACACTATCCTGGAACACTACTACTAGACAAACACTACCCTGGAACACTACTACTAGACAAACACTACCCTGGAACACTACTACTAGACAAACACTATCCTGGAACACTACTACTAGACAAACACTACCTGGAACACTACTACTAGACAAACACTACCCTGGAACACTACTACTAGACAAACACTATGCTGGAACACTACAACTAGACTAAACTACCCTGGAACACTACTACTAGACAAACACTACCCTTGAACACTACTACTAGACAAACACCATCCTGGAACACTACTACTAGACAAACACTATGCTGGAACACTACTACTAGACAAACACTATGCTGGAACACTGCTACTAGACAAACACTACCCTGGAACACTACTACTAGACAAACACTACCCTGGAACACTACTACTAGACAAACACTACCCTGGAACACTACTACTAGACAAACACTACCCTGGAACACTACTACTAGACAAACACTATCCTGGAACACTACTACTAGACAAACACTACCCTGGAACACTACTACTAGACAAACACTACCCTGGAACACTACTACTAGACAAACACTGCCCTGGAACACTACTACTAGACAAACACTACCCTGGAACACTACTACTAGACAAACACTACCCTGGAACACTACTACTAGACAAACACTACCCTGGAACACTACTACTAGACAAACACTACCCTGGAACACTACTACTAGACAAACACTACCCTGGAACACTACTACTAGACAAACACTATCCTGGAACACTACTACTAGACAAACACTATCCTGGAACACTACTACTAGACAAACACTACTGGAACACTACTACTAGACAAACACTATCCTGGAACACTACTACTAGACAAACACTACCCTGGAACACTACTACTAGACAACACTACCCTGGAACACTACTACTAGACAAACACTATCCTGGAACACTACTACTAGACAAACACTATCCTGGAACACTACTACTAGACAAACACTACCCTGGAACACTACTACTAGACACACACTACCCTGGAACACTACTACTAGACAAACACTACCCTGGAACACTACTACTAGACAAACACTATGCTGGAACACTACTACTAGACAAACACTACCCTGGGACACTACTACTAGACAAACACTACCCTGGAACACTACTACTAGACAAACACTACCCTGGAACACTACTACTAGACAAACACTATGCTGGAACACTACTACTAGACAAACACTACCCTTGGGAACACTACTACTAGACAAACACTGTCCTGGAACACTACTACTAGACAAACATTATGCTGGAACACTACTACTAGACAAACACTACCCTGGAACACTACTACTAGACAAACACTATCCTGGAACACTACTGCTAGACAAACACTACCCTGGAACACTACTACTAGACAAACACTACCCTGGAACACTACTACTAGACAAACACTACCCTGGAAAACTACTACTAGACAAACACTATGCTGGAACACTACTACTAGACAAACACTACCCTGGAACACTACTACTAGACAAACACTACCCTGGAACACTACTACTAGACAAACACTATGCTGGAACACTACTACTAGACAAACACTACCCTGGAACACTACTACTAGACAAACACTACCCTGGAACACTACTACTAGACAAACACCATCCTGGAACACTACTACTAGACAAACACTATGCTGGAACACTACTACTAGACAAACACTATCCTGGAACACTACTACTAGACAAACACTACCCTGGAACACTACTGCTAGACAAACACTATGCTGGAACACTACTAATAGACAAACACTACCCTGGAACACTACTACTAGACAAACACTACCTGGAACACTACTACTAGACAAACACTACCCTGGAACACTACTACTAGAAAAACACTACCCTGGAACACTTCTACTAGACAAACACTATGCTGGAACACTACTACTAGACAAACACTACCCTGGAACACTACTACTAGACAAACACTTCCTTGAACACTACTACTAGACAAACACTACCTTGGAACACTACTACTAGACAAACACTACCCTGGAACACTACTACTATACAAACACTACCCTGGAACACTACTACTAGACAAACACTATGCTGGAACACTACTACTAGACAAACACTATCCTGGAACACTACTACTGGACAAACACTACCCTGGAACACTACTACTAGACAAACACTACCCTGGAACACTACTACTAGACAAACACTATGCTGGAACACTACTACTAGACAAACACTATGCTGGAACACTACTACTAGACAAACTCTACCCTGGAACACTACTACTAGACAAAGACTTCCCTTGGAACACTACTACTAGACAAACACTACCCTGGAACACTACTACTAGACAAACACTATGCTGGAACACTACTACTAGACAAACACTACCCTGGGACACTACTACTAGACAAACACTACCCTGGAACACTACTACTAGACAAACACTACCCTGGAACACTACTACTAGACAAACACTACCCTGGAACACTACTACTAGACAAACACTACCCTGGAACACTACTACTAGACAAACACTACCCTGGAACACTACTACTAGACAAACACTACGCTGGAACACTACTACTAGACAAACACTACCTTGGAACACTACTACTAGACAAACACTATCCTGGAACACTACTACTAGACAAACACTACCCTGGAACACTACTACTAGACAAACACTACCCTGGAACACTACTACTAGACAAACACTACCCTGGAACACTACTACTAGACAAACACTATGCTGGAACACTACTACTAGACAAACACTACCCTGGAACACTACTACTAGACAAACACTACCCTGGAACACTACTACTAGACAAACACTATGCTGGAACACTACTACTAGACAAACACTACCCTGGAACACTACTACTAGACAAACACTACCCTGGAACACTACTACTAGACAAACACCATCCTGGAACACTACTACTAGACAAACACTATGCTGGAACACTACTACTAGACAAACACTATCCTGGAACACTACTACTAGACAAACACTACCCTGGAACACTACTGCTAGACAAACACTATGCTGGAACACTACTACTAGACAAACACTACCCTGGAACACTACTACTAGACAAACACTACCCTGGAAAACTACTACTAGACAAACACTACCCTGGAACACTACTACTAGACAAACACTACCCTGGAACACTTCTACTAGACAAACACTATGCTGGAACACTACTACTAGACAAACACTACCCTGGAACACTACTACTAGACAAACACTTCCCTTGAACACTACTACTAGACAAACACTACCCTGGAACACTACTACTAGACAAACACTACCCCTGGAACACTACTACTATACAAACACTACCCTGGAACACTACTACTAGACAAACACTATGCTGGAACACTACTACTAGACAAACACTACCCTGGAACACTACTACTAGACAAACACTACCCTGGAACACTACTACTAGACAAACACTACCCTGGAACACTACTACTAGACAAACACTATGCTGGAACACTACTACTAGACAAACACTATGCTGGAACACTACTACTAGACAAACTCTACCCTGGAACACTACTACTAGACAAAGACTTCCCTTGGAACACTACTACTAGACAAACACTACCTTGGAACACTACTACTAGACAAACACTACCCTGGAACACTACTACTAGACAAACACTACCCTGGAACACTACTACTAGACAAACACTACCCTGGAACACTACTACTAGACAAACACTATCCTGGAACACTACTACTAGACAAACACTACCCTGGAACACTACTACTAGACAAACACTACCCTGGAACACTACTACTAGACAAACACTACCCTGGAACACTACTACTAGACAAACACTATGCTGGAACACTACTACTAGACAAACACTACCCTGGAACACTACTACTAGACAAACACTATCCTGGAACACTACTACTAGACAAACACTATCCCTGGAACACTACTACTAGACAAACACTACCCTGGAACACTACTACTAGACAAACACTATGCTGGAACACTACTACTAGACAAACACTATCCTGGAACACTACTACTAGACAAACACTACCCTGGAACACTACTACTAGACAAACACTACCCTGGAACACTACTACTAGACAAACACTATCCTGGAACACTACTACTAGACAAACACTACCCTGGAACACTACTACTAGACAAACACTATGCTGGAACACTACTACTAGACAAACACTACCCTGGAACACTACTACTAGACAAACACTATGCTGGAACACTACTACTAGACAAACACTACCCTGGGACACTACTACTAGACAAACACTATGCTGGAACACTACTACTAGACAAACTCTACCCTGGAACACTACTACTAGACAAACACTATCCTGGAACACTACTACTAGACAAACACTACCCTGGAACACTACTACTAGACAAACACTACCCTGGAACACTACTACTAGACAAACACTTCCCTTGGAACACTACTACTAGACAAACACTACCCTGGAACACTACTACTAGACAAACACTATCCTGGAACACTACTACTAGACAAACACTACCCTGGAACACTACTACTAGACAAACACTACCCTGGAACACTACTACTAGACAAACACCATCCTGGAACACTACTACTAGACAAACACTATGCCTGGAACACTACTACTAGACAAACACTTCCCTTGGAACACTACTACTAGACAAACACTACCTTGGAACACTACTACTAGACAAACACTACCCTGGAACACTACTACTAGACAAACACTACCCTGGAACACTACTACTAGACAAACACTACCCTGGAACACTACTATTAGACAAACACTATCCTGGAACACTACTACTAGACAAACACTATCCTGGAACACTACTACTAGACAAACACCATCCTGGAACACTACTACAAGACACACACTACCCTGGAACACTACTACTAGACAAACACTACCCTGGACACTACTACTAGACAAACACTATGCTGGAACACTACTACTAGACAAACACTACCCTGGAACACTACTACTAGACAAACACTATCCTGGAACACTACTACTAGACAAACACTATCCTGGAACACTACTACTAGACAAACACTATGCTGGAACACTACTACTAGACAAACACTACCTTGGAACACTACTACTAGACAAACACTACCCTGGAACACTACTACTAGACAAACACTACCCTGGAACACTACTACTAGACAAACACTACCCTGGAACACTACTACTAGACAAACACTATCCTGGAACACTACTACTAGACAAACACTATTGCCCTGAACACTACTACTAGACAAACACTACCCTGGAACACTACTACTAGACAAACACTACCCTGGAACACTACTACTAGACAAACACTACCCTGGAACACTACTACTAGACAAACACCATCCTGGAACACTACTACTAGACAAACACTATGCCTGAACACTACTACTAGACAAACACTATCCTGGAACACTACTACTAGACAAACACTATCCTGGAACACTACTACTAGACAAACACTACCCTGGAACACTACTACTAGACAAACACTACCCTGGAACACTACTACTAGACAAACACTACCCTGGAACACTACTACTAGACAAACACTATGCTGGAACACTACTACTAGACAAACACTACCCTGGGAACACTACTACTAGACAAACACTACCCTGGAACACTACTACTAGACACACACACTACCTATGCTGGAACACTACTACTAGACAAACACTACCCTGGAACACTACTACTAGACAAACACTATCCTGGAACACTACTACTAGACAAACACTATCCTGGAACACTACTACTAGACAAACACTACCCTGGAACACTACTACTAGACAAACACTATCCTGGAACACTACTACTAGACAAACACTACCCTGGAACACTACTACTAGACAAACACTACCCTGGAACACTACTACTAGACAAACACTACCCTGGAAAACTACTACTAGACAAACACTATCCTGGACCACTACTACTAGACAAACACTGCCTGGAACTACTACTGGACACACTACCTCTGGAACTACTACTAGACAAACACTATGCTGGAACACTACTACTAGACAAACACTACCCTGGAACACTACTACTAGACAAACACTACCCTGGAACACTACTACTAGACAAACACTATCCTGGAACACTACTACTAGACAAACACTATGCTGGAACACTACTACTAGACAAACACTACCCTGGAACACTACTACTAGACAAACACTTCCCTTTGGAACACTACTACTAGACAAACACTACCCTGGAACACTACTACTAGACAAACACTACCCTGGAACACTACTACTAGACAAACACTACCCTGGAACACTACTACTAGACAAACACTACCCTGGAACACTACTACTAGACAAACACTATCCTGGAACACTACTACTAGACAACTCTGACAAACACTACCCTGGAACACTACTACTAGACAAACACTATGCTGGAACACTACTACTAGACAAACACTATGCTGGAACACTACTACTAGACAAACTCTACCCTGGAACACTACTACTAGACAAACACTACCCTGGAACACTACTACTAGACAAACACTACCTTGGAACACTACTACTAGACAAACACTACCCTGGAACACTACTACTAGACAAACACTACCCTGGAACACTACTACTAGACAAACACTACCCTGGAACACTACTACTAGACAAACACTACCTGGAACACTACTACTAGACAAACACTACCCTGGAACACTACTACTAGACAAACACTACCCTGGAACACTACTACTAGACAAACACTATCCTGGAACACTACTACTAGACAAACACTATCCTGGAACACTACTACTAGACAAACACTACCCTGGAACACTACTACTAGACAAACACTATCCTGGAACACTACTACTAGACAAACACTATCTGGAACACTACTACTAGACAAACACTACCCTGGAACACTACTACTAGACAAACACTATCCTGGAACACTACTACTAGACAAACACTATCCTGGAACACTACTACTAGACAAACACTACCCTGGAACACTACTACTAGACAAACACTATCCTGGAACACTACTACTAGACAAACACTATGCTGGAACACTACTACTAGACAAACACTACCCTGGAACACTACTACTAGACAAACACTATGCTGGAACACTACTACTAGACAAACACTACCCTGGGACACTACTACTAGACAAACACTATGCTGGAACACTACTACTAGACAAACACTACCACTTGGAACACTACTACTAGACAAACACTACCCTGGAACACTACTACTAGACAAACACTACCCTGGAACACTACTACTAGACAAACACTACCCCGGAACACTACTACTAGAAAACACTTCCCTTGGAACACTACTACTAGACAAACACTATCCTGGAACACTACTCTACCACTACTACGAAAAACACCATCCTGGAACACTACTACTAGACAAACACTACCCTGGAACACTACTACTAGACAAACACTACCCTGGAACACTACTACTAGACAAACACTATGCTGGAACACTACTACTAGACAAACACTACCTTGGAACACTACTACTAGACAAACACTATCCTGGAACACTACTACTAGACAAACACTATGCTGGAACACTACTACTAGACAAACACTACCTTGGAACACTACTACTAGACAAACACTATCCTGGAACACTACTACTAGACAAACACTACCCTGGAACACTACTACTAGACAAACACTACCCTGGAACACTACTACTAGACAAACACTACCCTGGAAAACTACTACTAGACAAACACTATGCTGGAACACTACTACTAGACAAACACTACCCTGGAACACTACTACTAGACAAACACTACCCTGGAACACTACTACTAGACAAACACTATGCTGGAACACTACTACTAGACAAACACTACCCTGGAACACTACTACTAGACAAACACTACCCTGGAACACTACTACTAGACAAACACCATCCTGGAACACTACTACTAGACAAACACTATGCTGGAACACTACTACTAGACAAACACTATCCTGGAACACTACTACTAGACAAACACTACCCTGGAACACTACTGCTAGACAAACACTATGCTGGAACACTACTAATAGACAAACACTACCCTGGAACACTACTACTAGACAAACACTACCCTGGAACACTACTACTAGACAAACACTACCCTGGAACACTACTACTAGACAAACACTACCCTGGAACACTTCTACTAGACAAACACTATGCTGGAACACTACTACTAGACAAACACTACCCTGGAACACTACTACTAGACAAACACTTCCCTTTGAACACTACTACTAGACAAACACTACCTTGGAACACTACTACTAGACAAACACTACCCTGGAACACTACTACTATACAAACACTACCCTGGAACACTACTACTAGACAAACACTATGCTGGAACACTACTACTAGACAAACACTATCCTGGAACACTACTACTAGACAAACACTACCCTGGAACACTACTACTAGACAAACACTACCCTGGAACACTACTACTAGACAAACACTATGCTGGAACACTACTACTAGACAAACACTATGCTGGAACACTACTACTAGACAAACTCTACCCTGGAACACTACTACTAGACAAAGACTTCCCTTGGAACACTACTACTAGACAAACACTACCTTGGAACACTACTACTAGACAAACACTACCCTGGAACACTACTACTAGACAAACACTACCCTGGAACACTACTACTAGACAAACACTACCCTGGAACACTACTACTAGACAAACACTATCCTGGAACACTACTACTAGACAAACACTACCCTGGAACACTACTACTAGACAAACACTACCCTGGAACACTACTACTAGACAAACACTACCCTGGAACACTACTACTAGACAAACACTATGCTGGAACACTACTACTAGACAAACACTACCCTGGAACACTACTACTAGACAAACACTATCCTGGAACACTACTACTAGACAAACACTATCCTGGAACACTACTACTAGACAAACACTACCCTCGAACACTACTACTAGACAAACACTATGCTGGAACACTACTACTAGACAAACACTATCCTGGAACACTACTACTAGACAAACACTACCCTGGAACACTACTACTAGACAAACACTATCCTGGAACACTACTACTAGACAAACACTATGCTGGAACACTACTACTAGACAAACACTACCCTGGAACACTACTACTAGACAAACACTATGCTGGAACACTACTACTAGACAAACACTACCCTGGAACACTACTACTAGACAAACACTATGCTGGAACACTACTACTAGACAAACACTACCCTGGGACACTACTACTAGACAAACACTATGCTGGAACACTACTACTAGACAAACTCTACCCTGGAACACTACTACTAGACAAACACTATCCTGGAACACTACTACTAGACAAACACTACCCTGGAACACTACTACTAGACAAACACTACCCTGGAACACTACTACTAGACAAACACTTCCCTTGGAACACTACTACTAGAGAAACACTACCTTGGAACACTACTACTAGACAAACACCATCCTGGAACACTACTACTAGACAAACACTACCCTGGAACACTACTACTAGACAAACACTACCCTGGAACACTACTACTAGACAAACACCATCCTGGAACACTACTACTAGACAAACACTATGCTGGAACACTACTACTAGACAAACACTACCCTATAACACTACTACTAGACAAACACTTCCCTTGGAACACTACTACTAGACAAACACTACCTTGGAACACTACTACTAGACAAACACTACCCTGGAACACTACTACTAGACAAACACTACCCTGGAACACTACTACTAGACAAACACTACCCTGGAACACTACTATTAGACAAACACTATCCTGGAACACTACTACTAGACAAACACTATCCTGGAACACTACTACTAGACAAACACCATCCTGGAACACTACTACAAGACACACACTACCCTGGAACACTACTACTAGACAAACACTACCCTGGACACTACTACTAGACACACACTATGCTGGAACACTACTACTAGACAAACACTACCCTGGAACACTACTACTAGACAAACACTATCCTGGAACACTACTACTAGACAAACACTATCCTGGAACACTACTACTAGACAAACACTATGCTGGAACACTACTACTAGACAAACACTACCTTGGAACACTACTACTAGACAAACACTACCCTGGAACACTACTACTAGACAAACACTATCCTGGAATACTACTACTAGACAAACACTACCCTGGAACACTACTACTAGACAAACACTACCCTGGAACACTACTACTAGACAAACACCATCCTGGAACACTACTACTAGACAAACACTATGCCTGAACACTACTACTAGACAAACACTATCCTGGAATACTACTACTAGACAAACACTACCCTGGAACACTACTACTAGACAAACACTACCCTGGAACACTACTACTAGACAAACACCATCCTGGAACACTACTACTAGATAAACACTATGCCTGAACACTACTACTAGACAAACACTATCCTGGAACACTACTACTAGACAAACACTATGCTGGAACACTACTACTAGACAAACACTATCCTGGAACACTACTACTAGACAAACACTATCCTGGAACACTACTACTAGACAAACACTATGCTGGAACACTACTACTAGACAAACACTACCCTGGAACACTACTACTAGACAAACACTATCCTGGAACACTACTGCTCGACAAACACCATCCTGGAACACTACTACTAGACAAACACTACCCTGGAACACTACTACTAGACAAACACTATGCTGGAACACTACTACTAGACAAACACTACCTTGGAACACTACTACTAGACAAACACTACCCTGGAACACTACTACTAGACAAACACTACCCTGGAACACTACTACTAGACAAACACTACCCTGGAACACTACTACTAGACAAACACTATCCTGGAACACTACTACTAGACAAACACTACCCTGGAACACTACTACTAGACAAACACTACCCTGGAACACTACTACTAGATACACACTACCCTGGAACACTACTACTAGACAAACACTATGCTGGAACACTACTACTAGACAAACACTACCCTGGAACACTACTACTAGACAAACACTACCCTGGAACACTACTACTAGACAAACACTATCCTGGAACACTACTACTAGACAAACACTACCCTGGAACACTACTACTAGACAAACACTACCCTGGAACACTACTACTAGATACACACTACCCTGGAACACTACTACTAGACAAACACTATGCTGGAACACTACTACTAGACAAACACTACCTTGGAACACTACTACTAGACAAACACTATCCTGGAACACTACTACTAGACAAACACTATGCTGGAACACTTCTACTAGACAAACACTTTGCTGGAACACTACAACTAGACTAACACTACCCTGGAACACTACTACTAGACAAACACTACCCTTGAACACTACTACTAGACAAACACCATCCTGGAACACTACTACTAGACAAACACTATGCTGGAACACTACTACTAGACAAACACTATGCTGGAACACTGCTACTAGACAAACACTACCCTGGAACACTACTACTAGACAAACACTACCCTGGAACACTACTACTAGACAAACACTACCCTGGAACACTACTACTAGACAAACACTACCCTGGAACACTACTACTAGACAAACACTACCCTGGAACACTACTACTAGACAAACACTACCCTGGAACACTACTACTAGACAAACACTACCCTGGAACACTACTACTAGACAAACACTACCCTGGAACACTACTACTAGACAAACACTACCCTGGAACACTACTACTAGACAAACACTACCCTGGAACACTGCTACTAGACAAACACTACCCCTGGAACACTACTACTAGACAAACACTACCTGGAACAGTACTACTAGACAAACACTATCCTGGAACACTACTACTAGACAAACACTATCCTGGAACACTACTACTAGACAAACACTACCCTGGAACACTACTACTAGACAAACACTATCCTGGAACACTACTACTAGACAAACACTACCCTGGAACACTACTACTAGACACACACTACCCTGGAACACTACTACTAGACAAACACTATCCTGGAACACTACTACTAGACAAACACTATCCTGGAACACTACTACTAGACAAACACTACCCTGGAACACTACTACTAGACACACACTACCCTGGAACACTACTACTAGACAAACACTACCCTGGAACACTACTACTAGACAAACACTATGCTGGAACACTACTACTAGACAAACACTACCCTGGGACACTACTACTAGACAAACACTACCCTGGAACACTACTACTGACAAACACTACCCTGGAACACTACTACTAGACAAACACTATGCTGGAACACTACACTTGACAAACACTACCTTGGAACACTACTACTAGACAAACACTATCCTGGAACACTACTACTAGACAAACACTATGCTGGAACACTACTACTAGACAAACACTACCTTGGAACACTCACTGCTAGACAAACACTATCCTGGAACACTACTACTAGACAAACACTACCCTGGAACACTACTACTAGACAAACACTACCCTGGAACACTACTACTAGACAAACACTACCCTGGAAAACTACTACTAGACAAACACTATGCTGGAACACTACTACTAGACAAACACTACCCTGGAACACTACTACTAGACAAACACTGCCCTGGAACACTACTACTAGACAAAACACTATGCTGGAACACTACTACTAGACAAACACTACCCTGGAACACTACTACTAGACAAACACTACCCTGGAACACTACTACTAGACAAACACCATCCTGGAACACTACTACTAGACAAACACTATGCTGGAACACTACTACTAGACAAACACTATCCTGGAACACTACTACTAGACAAACACTACCCTGGAACACTACTGCTAGACAAACACTATGCTGGAACACTACTAATAGACAAACACTACCCTGGAACACTACTACTAGACAAACACTACCCTGGAACACTACTACTAGACAAACACTACCTGGAACACTACTACTAGACAAACACTACCCTGGAACACTTCTACTAGACAAACACTATGCTGGAACACTACTACTGAGACAAACACTGCCCCTGGAACACTACTACTAGACAAACACTTCCCTTGAACACTACTACTAGACAAACACTACCTTGGAAACACTACTACTAGACAAACACTACCCTGGAACACTACTACTATACAAACACTACCCTGGAACACTACTACTAGACAAACACTATGCTGGAACACTACTACTAGACAAACACTATCCTGGAACACTACTACTAGACAAACACTACCCTGGAACACTACTACTAGACAAACACTGCCCTGGAACACTACTACTAGACAAACACTATGCTGGAACACTACTACTAGACAAACACTATGCTGGAACACTACTACTAGACAAACTCTACCCTGGAACACTGCTACTAGACAAACACTTCCCTTGGAACACTACTACTAGACAAACACTACCTTGGAACACTACTACTAGACAAACACTACCCTGGAACACTACTACTAGACAAACACTACCCTGGAACACTACTACTAGACAAACACTACCCTGGAACACTACTACTAGACAAACACTATCCTGGAACACTACTACTAGACAAACACTACCCTGGAACACTACTACTAGACAAACACTACCCTGGAACACTACTACTAGACAAACACTACCCTGGAACACTACTACTAGACAAAACACTATGCTGGAACACTACTACTAGACAAACACTACCCCTGGAACACTACTACTAGACAAACACTATCCTGGAACACTACTACTAGACAAACACTATCCTGGAACACTACTACTAGACAAACACTACCCTCGAACACTACTACTAGACAAACACTACCCTGGAACACTACTACTAGACAAACACTACCTGGAAAACTACTACTAGACAAACACTATGCTGGAACACTACTACTAGACAAACACTACCCTGGAACACTACTACTAGACAAACACTACCCTGGAACACTACTACTAGACAAACACTATGCTGGAACACTACTACTAGACAAACACTACCCTGGAACACTGCTACTAGACAAACACTACCCTGGAACACTACTTCTGAACAAACACCGTCCTGGAACACTACTACTAGACAAACACTATGCTGGAACACTACTACTAGACAAACACTATCCTGGAACACTACTACTAGACAAACACTACCCTGGAACACTACTGCTAGACAAACACTATGCTGGAACACTACTAATAGACAAACACTACCCTGGAACACTACTACTAGACAAACACTACCCTGGAACACTACTACTAGACAAACACTACCCTGGAACACTACTACTAGACAAACACTACCCTGGAACACTTCTGCTAGACAAACACTATGCTGGAACACTACTACTAGACAAACACTACCCTGGAACACTACTACTAGACAAACACTTCCCTTTTGAACACTACTACTAGACAAACACTATCTTGGAACACTATTACTAGACAAACACTACCCTGGAACACTACTACTATACAAACACTACCCTGGAACACTACTACTAGACAAACACTATGCTGGAACACTACTACTAGACAAACACTATCCTGGAACACTACTACTAGACAAACACTACCCTGGAACACTACTACTAGACAAACACTACCCTGGAACACTACTACTAGACAAACACTATGCTGGAACACTACTACTAGACAAACACTATGCTGGAACACTACTACTAGACAAACTCTACCCTGGAACACTGCTACTAGACAAACACTTCCCTTGGAACACTACTACTAGACAAACACTACCTTGGAACACTACTACTAGACAAACACTACCCTGGAACACTACTACTAGACAAACACTACCCTGGAACACCTACTACTAGACAAAGCACTACCCTGGAACACTACTACTAGACAAACACTATCCTGGAACACTACTACTAGACAAACACTACCCTGGAACACTACTACTAGACAAACACTACCCTGGAACACTACTACTAGACAAACACTACCCTGGAACACTACTACTAGACAAACACTATGCTGGAACACTACTACTAGACAAACACTACCCTGGAACACTACTACTAGACAAACACTATCCTGGAACACTACTACTAGACAAACACTATCCTGGAACACTACTACTAGACAAACACTACCCTCGAACACTACTACTAGACAAACACTATGCTGGAACACTACTACTAGACAAACACTATCCTGGAACACTACTACTAGACAAACACTACCCTGGAACACTACTACTAGACAAACACTATCCTGGAACACTACTACTAGACAAACACTATGCTGGAACACTACTACTAGACAAACACTACCCTGGAACACTACTACTAGACAAACACTATGCTGGAACACTACTACTAGACAAACACTACCCTGGAACACTACTACTAGACAAACACTATGCTGGAACACTACTACTAGACAAACACTACCCTGGGACACTACTACTAGACAAACACTATGCTGGAACACTACTACTAGACAAACTCTACCCTGGAACACTACTACTAGACAAACACTATCCTGGAACACTACTACTAGACAAACACTACCCTGGAACACTACTACTAGACAAACACTACCCTGGAACACTACTACTAGACAAACACTTCCCTTGGAACACTACTACTAGAGAAACACTACCTTGGAACACTACTACTAGACAAACACCATCCTGGAACACTACTACTAGACAAACACTACCCTGGAACACTACTACTAGACAAACACTATGCTGGAACACTACTACTAGACAAACACTACTCTGGAACACTACTACTAGACAAACACTACCCTGGAACACTATTACTAGACAAACACTACCCTGGAACACTACTACTAGACAAACACTACCCTGGAACACTACTACTAGACAAACACTACCCTGGAACACTACTACTAGACAAACACCATCCTGGAACACTACTACTAGACAAACACTATGCTGGAACACTACTACTAGACAAACACTACCTATAACTACTACTAGACAAACACTTCCCTGGAACACTACTACTAGACAAACACTACCTTGGAACACTACTACTAGACAAACACTACCCTGGAACACTACTACTAGACAAACACTACCCTGGAACACTACTACTAGACAAACACTACCCTGGAACACTACTATTAGACAAACACTATCCTGGAACACTACTACTAGACAAACACTATCCTGGAACACTACTACTAGACAAACACCATCCTGGAACACTACTACAAGACACACACTACCCTGGAACACTACTACTAGACAAACACTACCCTGGACACTACTACTAGACAAACACTATGCTGGAACACTACTACTAGACAAACACTACCCTGGAACACTACTACTAGACAAACACTATCCTGGAACACTACTACTAGACAAGCACTATCCTGGAACACTACTACTAGACAAAACACTATGTTGGAACACTACTACTAGACAAACACTACCTTGGAACACTACTACTAGACAAACACTACCTGGAACACTACTACTAGACAAACACTATCCTGGAATACTACTACTAGACAAACACTACCCTGGAACACTACTACTAGACAAACACTACCCTGGAACACTACTACTAGACAAACACCATCCTGGAACACTACTACTAGACAAACACTATGCCTGAACACTACTACTAGACAAACACTATCCTGGAATACTACTACTAGTCAAACACTACCCTGGAACACTACTACTAGACAAACACTACCCTGGAACACTACTACTAGACAAACACCATCCTGGAACACTACTACTAGACAAACACTATGCCTGAACACTACTACTAGACAAACACTATCCTGGAACACTACTACTAGACAAACACTATGCTGGAACACTACTACTAGACAAACACTATCCTGGAACACTACTACTAGACAAACACTATCCTGGAACACTACTACTAGACAAACACTATGCTGGAACACTACTACTAGACAAACACTACCCTGGAACACTACTACTAGACAAACACTATCCTGGAACACTACTACTCGACAAACACCATCCTGGAACACTACTACTAGACAAACACTACCCTGGAACACTACTACTAGACAAACACTATGCTGGAACACTACTACTAGACAAACACTACCTTGGAACACTACTACTAGACAAACACTACCCTGGAACACTACTACTAGACAAACACTACCCTGGAACACTACTACTAGACAAAACACTATCCTGGAACACTACTACTAGACAAACACTACCCTGGAACACTACTACTAGACAAACACTACCCTGGAACACTACTACTAGACAAACACTATCCTGGAACACTACTACTAGACAAACACTACCCTGGAACACTACTACTAGACAAACACTACCCTGGAACACTACTACTAGACAAACACTACCCTGGAACACTACTACTAGACAAACACTTCCCTTGGAACACTACTACTAGACAAACACTACCTTGGAACACTACTACTAGACAAACACTATCCTGGAACACTACTACTAGACAAACACTACCCTGGAACACTACTACTAGACAAACACTACCTGGAACACTACTACTAGACAAACACTATGCTGGAACACTACTACTAGACAAACACTACCCTGGAACACTACTACTAGACAAACACTATGCTGGAACACTACTACTAGACAAACACTACCCTGGAACACTACTACTAGACAAACACTACCCTGGAACACTACTACTAGACAAACACTACCCTGGAACACTACTACTAGACAAACACCATCCTGGAACACTACTACTAGACAAACACTACCCTGGAACACTACTACTAGACAAACACCATCCTGGAACACTACTACTAGACAAACACTATGCTGGAACACTACTACTAGACAAACACTACCCTGGAACACTACTACTAGACAAACACTACCCTGGAACACTACTACTAGACAAACACTACCCTGGAACACTACTACTATACAAACACTACCCTGGAACACTACTACTAGACAAACACTATGCTGGAACACTACTACTAGACAAACACTATCCTGGAACACTACTACTAGACAAACACCCAAGATGGTTTCCCCTCATTATTGAGATGACACCAGGACCACAGTGAGAGGGTTGGTGTATTAGACCTGGCTGGGACCCACAGCAGGACCACGGTGAAACGGTCAGACCATTAGCCCCAGCTGGGACAGTTAAGTTAATTCATTAGATCTCCGTGCCAGACGTAGATCTAATGGCAGGAAGCCTCTCAACAAGTGCAATGCCACATACCAACCTTAACAAGTATCTTACCACACTCACGCTATAACCAAGTCAAAACACATGGGCTGCTCCTCTCTGTCCATCAGGCCCCAGCCACGGACGTTATTCATGATGGAATACCTCCTTTGAGGAACAACATATGGACAACTAGAAACAAAACATGTGGATATCTAACTCAACCGCTTATAAGGTCTGGTCTGAAGTGACACAACATCGTCCTGGAAAGGGAAACATAACCTTCTACAGAGATTGGACTGAAAATAGATTCAAAATCTGATAATCACTCTCAAAAAGCCACAATCTCTTGGAAATCTTTGTGATGGTTGATAGTTTGATCATTTTAAGAGGAGTAATGAAGTTGATTGTAAGGCATCTATTTTAAGAGGAAATAACACCAGAAACACATAGGAGACTGCTGAGGGAGGATGGCTCATAATAATGGCTGGAACGGAGCCAATTGAATGTATTTGAAACCATTCCATTAATTCTGTTCCAGCCATTACCACAAGCCAGTCCTCCCTAATTAAGTTGCCACCAATTTCCTGTGCCAGAAACACCTCTAGTTATAGAGACACTATAGATAAAATGAATTAACTTTAAGTGGATTTGTGAAACAAAATGACAGTAATCGATAAACATTTCAGAAAGTGTTGTTCCAACTAATAGAAAAACTGCTCACACAAACTGAAAAAACAAATGTGTTGTTCACAGGTACAGTTAAAAGTAGCCAAACTGTATTATTATTGGTTTACCCAGGATTCCTCCTCCTCAGTAAAAATAAAATAAAATTGTATTTGCCACATGCGCCGAATACAACAGGTGTAGACCTTACAGTGAAATGCTTACTTACAAGCCCTTAACCAACAATGCAGTTTTAAGACAAATACGTGTTAAGTAAAAAATAGATAAGTAAAAAATTAAAAGTTAATGAGCAGAAGTAAAATAAAATAACAGTAAGGAGGCTATATACCTCAGACCCAGTCCTATACCCCAGACCCAGTCCTATACCCCAGACCCAGTCCTATACCCCAGACCCAGTCCTATACCCCAGACCCAGTCCTATACCCCAGACCCAGTCCTATACCTCAGACCCAGTCCTATACCCCAGACCCAGTCCTATACCCCAGACCCAGTCCTATACCTCAGACCCAGTCCTATACCCCAGACCCAGTCCTATACCCCAGACCCAGTCCTATACCCCAGACCCAGTCCTATACCCCAGACCCAGTCCTATACCTCAGACCCAGTCCTATACCCCAGACCCTATACCTCAGACCCAGTCCTATACCTCAGACCCAGTCCTATACCCCAGACCCAGTCCTATACCTCAGACCCTATACCTCAGACCCAGTCCTATACCCCAGACCCAGTCCTATACCTCAGACCCAGTCCTATACCCCAGACCCAGTCCTATACCCCAGACCCTATACCTCAGACCCAGTCCTATACCCCAGACCCTATACCTCAGACCCAGTCCTATACCTCAGACCCAGTCCTATACCCCAGACCCAGTCCTATACCTCAGACCCTATACCTCAGACCCAGTCCTATACCCCAGACCCAGTCCTATACCTCAGACCCAGTCCTATACCTCAGACCCAGTCCTATACCCCAGACCCAGTCCTATACCCCAGACCCAGTCCTATACCCCAGACCCAGTCCTATACCTCAGACCCAGTCCTATACCCCAGACCCAGTCCTATACCCCAGACCCAGTCCTATACCTCAGACCCTATACCTCAGACCCTGTCCTATACCTCAGACCCTATACCTCAGACCCAGTCCTATACCCCAGACCCAGTCCTATACCCCAGACCCAGTCCTATACCCTCAGACCCAGTCCTATACCCCAGACCCAGTCCTATACCTCAGACCCAGTCCTATACCCCAGACCCAGTCCTATACCTCAGACCCAGTCCTATACCTCAGACCCAGTCCTATACCCCAGACCCAGTCCTATACCTCAGACCCAGTCCTATACCCCAGACCCAGCTATACCCCAGACCCAGTCCTATACCTCAGACCCAGTCCTATACCCCAGACCCAGTCCTATACCCCCAGACCCAGTCCTATACCTCAGACCCTATACCTCAGACCCTGTCCTATACCTCAGACCCCTATACCCTCAGACCCAGTCCTATACCCCAGACCCAGTCCTATACCCCCAGACCCAGTCCTATACCCCAGACCAGTCTCTATACCCCAGACCCAGTCCTATACCCCAGACCCAGTCCTATACCTCAGACCCAGTCCTATACCTCAGACCCAGTCCTATACCCCAGACCCCATATACCTCAGACCCAGTCCTATACCCCAGACCCTATACCTCAGACCCAGTCCCTATACCTCAGACCCAGTCCTATACCCCAGACCCAGTCCTATACCCCAGACCCAGTCCTATACCCAGACCCTATACCTCAGACCCTATACCCCAGACCCAGTCCTATACCCCAGACCCTATACCCCAGACCCTATACCTCAGACCCAGTCCTATACCCCAGACCCAGTCCTATACCCCAGACCCAGTCCTATACCCCAGACCCTATACCTCAGACCCAGTCCTATACCCCAGACCCTATACCTCAGACCCAGTCCTATACCCCAGACCCTATACCTCAGACCCAGTCCTATACCCCAGACCCTATACCTCAGACCCAGTCCTATACCCCAGACCCAGTCCTATACCCCAGACCCAGTCCTATACCCCAGACCCAGTCCTATACCCCAGACCCAGTCCTATACCTCAGACCCAGTCTCTATACCTCAGACTCTATACCTCAGACCCAGTCCTATACCCCAGACCCAGTCCTATACCCCAGACCCAGTCCTATACCCCAGACCCAGTCCTATACCCCAGACCCTATACCCCAGACCCAGTCCTATACCCCAGACCCAGTCCTATACCTCAGACCCAGTCCTATACCCCAGACCCAGTCCTATACCCCAGACCCAGTCCTATACCCCAGACCCAGTCCTATACCCCAGACCCAGTCCTATACCCCCAGACCCAGTCCTATACCCCAGACCCAGTCCCCCAGACCAGTCCTATACCCCCAGACCCAGTCCTATACCTCAGACCCAGTCCTATACCTCAGACCCAGTCCTATACCCCAGACCCAGTCCTATACCCCAGACCCAGTCCTATACTGACCCCAGTCCTATACCCCAGACCCAGTCCCTATACCTCAGACCCAGCCCTATACCCCAGACCCAGTCCTATACCCCAGACCCAGTCCTATACCTCAGACCCAGTCCTATACCCCAGACCCTATACCTCAGACCCAGTCCTATACCCCAGACCCAGTCCTATACCCCAGACCCAGTCCTATACCCCAGACCCAGTCCTATACCCCAGACCCAGTCCTATACCTCCAGACCCAGTCCTATACCCCAGACCCAGTCCTATACCCCAGACCCAGTCCTATACCTCAGACCCCCCCAGTCCTATACCTTCAGACCCAGTCCTATACCCCAGACCCAGTCCTATACCCCAGACCCAGTCCTATACCCCAGACCCAGTCCTATACCCCAGACCCAGTCCCTATACCCCAGACCCAGTCCTATACCCCAGACCCAGTCCTATACCCCAGACCCAGTCCTATACCCCAGACCCAGTCCTATACCCCAGACCCAGTCCTATACCTCAGACCCAGTCCTATACCCCAGACCCAGTCCTATACCCCAGACCCAGTCCCTACTACCCCAGACCCAGTCCTATACCCCAGACCCAGTCCTATACCCCAGACCCAGTCCCTATACCCTCAGACCCAGTCCTATACCCCAGACCCAGTCCTATACCTCAGACCCAGTCCTATACCCCAGACCCAGTCCTATACCTCAGACCCAGTCCTATACCCCAGACCCATATACCCCCAGACCCAGTCCTATACCTCAGACCCAGTCCTATACCCCAGACCCAGTCCTATACCTCAGACCCACCTATACCCCCAGACCCAGTCCTATACCCCAGACCCAGTCCTATACCCCAGACCCAGTCCTATACCCCAGACCCAGTCCTATACCCCAGACCCAGTCCCTATACCCAGACCCAGTCCTATACCCCAGACCCAGTCCTATACCCTCAGACCCAGTCCTATACCTCAGACCCAGTCCTATACCCCAGACCCAGTCCTATACCCCAGACCCAGTCCTATACCTCAGACCCAGTCCTATACCCCAGACCCTATACCCCAGACCCAGTCCTATACCCCCAGACCCAGTCCTATACCCCAGACCCAGTCCTATACCCCAGACCCAGTCCTATACCCCAGACCCAGTCCTATACCCCAGACCCAGTCCTATACTCCCAGACCCAGTCCTATACCCCAGACCCAGTCCTATACCCCAGACCCAGATCCTATACCCCAGACCCAGTCCTATACCCCAGACCCAGTCCTATACCTCCAGACCCAGTCCTATACCCCAGACCCAGTCCTATACCCCAGACCCAGTCCTATACCCCCAGACCCAGTCCTATACCCCAGACCCAGTCTCTATACCCCAGACCCAGTCCTATACCCCAGACCCAGTCCTATACCTCAGACCCAGTCTATACCCCAGACCCTCTATACCCCCAGACCCAGTCCTATACCCCAGACCCAGTCCTATACCTCAGACCCAGTCCTATACCCCAGACCCAGTCCTATACCCCCAGACCCAGTCCTATACCCCAGACCCAGTCCTATACCCCAGACCCAGTCCTATACCTCAGACCCAGTCCTATACCCCAGACCCAGTCCTATACCCCAGACCCAGTCCTATACCCCAGACCCTATACCCCAGACCCAGTCCTATACCCCAGACCCAGTCCCTACCTCAGACCCAGTCCCTATACCCCAGACCCAGTCCTATACCCCAGACCCAGTCCTATACCCCAGACCCAGTCCTATACCTCAGACCCAGTCCTATACCCCCAGACCCAGTCCTATACCCCAGACCCAGTCCTATACCCCAGACCCAGTCCTATACCCCAGACCCAGTCCTATACCCCAGACCCAGTCCTATACCCTCAGACCCAGTCCTATACCCCCAGACCCAGTCCTATACCCCAGACCCCTATACCCCCAGACCCAGTCCTATACCCCAGACCCAGTCCTATACCCCAGACCCAGTCCTATACCCCCAGACCCAGTCCTATACCCCAGACCCAGTCCTATACCCCAGACCCGTCCTATACCCCAGACCCAGTCCTATACCAGACCCAGTCCTATACCCCAGACCCAGTCCTATACCCCAGACCCAGTCCTATACCCCAGACCCAGTCCTATACCCCAGACCCAGTCCTATACCCCAGACCCAGTCCTATACCCCAGACCCAGTCCTATACCTCAGACCCAGTCCTATACCTCAGACCCAGTCCTATACCCCAGACCCAGTCCTATACCCCAGACCCAGTCCTATACCTCAGACCCAGTCCTATACCCCAGACCCAGTCCTATACCTCAGACCCTATACCTCAGACCCAGTCCTATACCTCAGACCCAGTCCTATACCCCAGACCCAGTCCTATACCCCAGACCCTATACCTCAGACCCAGTCCATACCCCAGACCCAGTCCTATACCTCAGACCCAGTCCTATACCTCAGACCCAGTCCTATACCCTCAGACCCAGTCCTATACCCCAGACCCTCCCATACCTCAGACCCAGTCCTATACCCCAGACCCAGTCCTATACCCCAGACCCAGTCCTATACCCCAGACCCAGTCCTATACCCCAGACCCAGTCCTATACCCCAGACCCTATACCTCAGACCCAGTCCTATACCTCAGACCCAGTCCTATACCCCAGACCCAGCCCTATACCCCAGACCCAGCCCTATACCCCAGACCCAGTCCTATACCCCAGACCCAGTCCTATACCTCAGACCCAGTCCTATACCTCAGACCCAGTCCTATACCCCCAGACCCAGCCCTATACCCCCAGACCCTATACCCCAGACCCAGTCCTATACCCCCAGACC
This sequence comes from Coregonus clupeaformis, assembly GCF_020615455.1. Lineage (NCBI taxonomy): Eukaryota > Metazoa > Chordata > Actinopteri > Salmoniformes > Salmonidae > Coregonus > Coregonus clupeaformis. The sequence continues at coordinate 25,519 of NW_025535971.1, read as the reverse complement.
CAGTCCTATACCTCAGACCCAGTCCTATACCCCAGACCCAGTCCTATACCTCAGACCCAGTCCTATACCCCAGACCCAGCCCTATACCCCAGACCCAGTCCTATACCCCAGACCCAGTACCTCAGACCCTACCCCAGACCCAGTCCCTATACCCCAGACCCAGCCCTATACCCCAGACCCAGTCCTATACCCCAGACCCAGCCCTATACCCCAGACCCAGTCCTATACCCCAGACCCAGTCCTATACCTCAGACCCAGTCCTATACCCCCAGACCCAGTCCTATACCCCAGACCTATACCCCAGACCCAGTCCTATACCCCAGACCCAGTCCTATACCCCAGACTCCAGTCCTATACCCCAGACCCAGTCCTATACCCCAGACCCAGTCCTATACCCCAGACCCTATACCTCAGACCCAGTCCTATACCCCCAGACCCAGTCCTATACCCCAGACCCAGTCCTATACCCCAGACCCAGTCCTATACCCCCAGACCCAGTCCTATACCTCCCAGACCCAGTCCTATACCCCAGACCCAGTCCTATACACCAGACCCTATACCCCAGACCCAGTCCTATACCCCAGACCCAGTCCATACCTCAGACCCAGTCCTATACCCCAGACCCAGTCCTATACCCCAGACCCAGTCCTATACCTCAGACCCAGTCCTATACCTCAGACCCAGTCCTATACCCCAGACCCAGTCCCTATACCCCAGACCCAGTCCTATACCTCAGACGCCTATACCCCCAGACCCAGTCCTATACCCCAGACCCGTCCTATACCCCAGACCCAGTCCTATACCTCAGACCCGTCCTATACCCCAGACCCAGTCCTATACCCCAGACCCAGTCCTATACCCCCAGACCCAGTCCTATACCCCAGACCCAGTCCTATACCTCAGACCCTATACCTCCAGACCCAGTCCTATACCCTCAGACCCAGTCCTATACCCCAGACCCAGTCCTATACCCCAGACCCAGTCCTATACCTCAGACCCAGTCCTATACCCCAGACCCAGTCCTATACCCCAGACCCAGTCCTATACCCCAGACCCAGTCCTATACCTCAGACCCAGTCCTATACCCCAGACCCTATACCCCAGACCCAGTCCTATACCCCAGACCCAGTCCTATACCCCAGACCCAGTCCTATACCTCAGACCCAGTCCTATACCTCAGACCCAGTCCTATACCCCAGACCCAGTCCTATACCCCAGACCCAGTCTATACCCCAGTCCCTATACCCCAGACCCAGTCCTATACCCCCAGACCCAGTCCTATACCTCAGACCCAGTCCTATACCCCAGACCCAGTCCTATACCCCAGACCCAGTCCCATACCTCAGACCCTATACCCCAGACCCAGTCCTATACCCCAGACCCAGTCCTATACCCCAGACCCAGTCCTATACCTCAGACCCTATACCTCAGACCCAGTCCTATACCTCAGACCCAGTCCTATACCCCAGACCCAGTCCTATACCCAGACCCAGTCCTACCCCAGACCCAGTCCTATACCCCAGACCCAGTCCTATACCCCCAGACCCAGTCCTATACCCCAGACCCAGTCCTATACCTCAGACCCAGTCCTATACCCAGACCCTATACCCCAGACCCAGTCCTATACCCCAGACCCAGTCCTATACCTCCAGACCCAGTCCTATACCCCAGACCCTTATACCTCAGACCCAGTCCTATACCCCCAGACCCTATACCCCAGACCCAGTCCTATACCCTCAGACCCAGTCCTATACCAGACCCAGTCCCATACCCCAGACCCAGTCCTATACCCCAGACCCAGTCCTATACCCCAGACCCAGTCCTATACCCCAGACCCAGTCCTATACCCCAGACCCAGTCCTATACCTCAGACCCCTCAGACCCAGTCCTATACCCCAGACCCGTCCTATACCCCAGACCCAGTCCTATACCCCAGACCCAGTCCTATACCTCCAGACCCTCCTATACCTCAGACCCAGTCCTATACCCCAGACCCTATACCCCAGACCCCAGCAGTCCTATACCCCAGACCCAGTCCTATACCTCAGACCCAGTCCTATACCCCAGACCCAGTCCTATACCCCAGACCCAGTCCTATACCCCAGACCCAGTCCTATACCCAGACCCTATACCTCAGTCCCAGTCCTATACCCCCAGACCCAGTCCTATACCCCAGACCCAGTCCTATACCCCAGACCCAGTCCTATACCTCCAGACCCAGTCCTATACCCCAGACCCAGTCTATACCCCAGACCCAGTCCTATACCTCAGACCCAGTCCTTACCCCAGACCCGTCCCTATACCCAGACCCAGTCCTATACCTCAGACCCAGTCCTATACCTCAGACCCAGTCCATACCCCAGACCCATCCTATACCTCAGACCCAGTCCTATACCCCAGACCCAGTCCTATACCCTCAGACCTATACCCCAGACCCAGTCTCATACCTCAGACCCTATACCCCAGACCCAGTCCTATACCCCAACCCCCTATACCCTCAGACCCAGTCCTATACCCCAGACCCAGTCCTATACCCCATCAGACCCAGTCCCTATACCTCAGACCCAGTCCTATACCTCAGACCCAGTCCTATACCCCAGACCCAGTCCTATACCCCAGACCTATACCTCAGACCCAGTCCTATACCCCAGACCCTATACCTCAGACCCAGTCCTATACCCCAGACCCAGTCCTATACCCCAGACCCAGTCCTATACCCCAGACCCTATACCTCAGACCCAGTCCTATACCCCAGACCCAGTCTCCTATACCCTCAGACCCAGTCTATACCCCCAGACCCCGTCCTATACCTCAGACCCAGTCTCATACCCCAGACCCAGTCCTATACCCCAGACCCAGTCCTATACCCCAGACCCAGTCCTATACCCCAGACCCAGTCCTATACCCCAGACCCAGTCCTATACCCCCAGACCCAGTCCTATACCTCAGACCCAGTCCTATACCCCAGACCCAGTCCTATACCCCAGACCCAGTCTATACCCCAGACCCAGTCCTATACCCCAGACCCAGTCCTATACCTCAGACCCAGTCCTATACCTCAGCCTATACCTCAGACCCAGTCTATACCCCAGACCCAGTCTATACCTCACTCTATACCCAGACCCAGTCCTATACCCCAGACCCCAGTCCTATACCCCAGACCCCAGTCCTATACCCCAGACCCAGTCCTATACCTCGACTACTCCAGACCCAGTCCTATACCCTCAGACCCAGTCCTATACCCCCAGACCCAGTCCTATACCCCAGACCCAGTCCTATACCTCCAGACCCAGTCTTCCCCCCTATACCTCAGACCCAGTCCTATACCCCAGACCCAGTCCTATACCCCAGACCCATCCTATACCTCAGACCCAGTCTCTATACCCCAGACCCTTACTGCCCAGTCCTATACCCCAGACCCAGTCCTATACCTCAGACCCAGTCCTATACCCCAGACCCAGTCCTATACCCCAGACTCAATCCTATACCCCAGACCCAGTCCTATACCCCAGACCCAGTCCTATACCTCAGACCCAGTCTCTACTCACCCAGTCCTATACCTCAGACCCAGTCCTATACCCCAGACCCAGTCCTATACCCCAGACCCAGTCCTATACCCCAGACCCAGTCCTATACCCCAGACCCAGTCCTATACCCTCAGACCCAGTCCTATACCCGACCCAGTCCCTATACCCTCGCCGTCCTATACCCCAGACCCATCCCTACACCTGACAGTCCCAAGACCCAGTCCCTATACCTCAGACCCAGTCCTATACCCAGACCCAGTCCTCTATACCCCAGACCCAGTCCTATACCCCAGACCCGTCTATACCCCAGACCCAGTCCTATACCCCAGACCCAGTCCTATACCCCCAGACCCAGTCCTATACCTCAGACCCAGTCCTATACCCCAGACCCAGTCTATACCCCAGACCCAGTCCTATACCCCAGACCCAGTCCTATACCCCAGACCCAGTCCTACCCCCAACCCTATACCTCAGACCCAGTCCTATACCCCAGACCCAGTCCTATACCCCAGACCCAGTCTATACCTCAGACCCAGTCCTATACCCCAGACTCCAGTCCTATACCCTCAGACCCAGTCCTATACCCCAGACCCTCCTATACCCCAGACCCGCCCTCTATACCCCAGACCCAGTCCTATACCTCCCAGACCCAGTCCTATACCTCAGACCCAGTCTATACCTCAGACCCAGTCCTATACCCCAGACCCAGTCCTATACCTCAGACCCGGTCCTATACCCCACCCAGTCCTATACCTCAGACCTCCTATACCCCAACCCAGTCCTATACCCCGACCCAGTCTATCTCAGACCCTCTATCCCCCAGACCCAGTCCTATACCTCAGACCCAGTCCTATACCTCAGACCCAGTCCTCAGACCCAGTCCTATACCTCAGACCCAGTCCTATACCCCAGACCCAGTCCTATACCCCAGACCCAGTCCTATACCCCAGACCCAGTCCTATACCCCGACCCAGTCCTATACCCTCAGACCCAGTCCTATACCCAGACCCAGTCCTATACCCCAGACCCAGTCCTTCAGCCTATACCCCAGACCCAGTCCTATACCCCAGACCCAGTCCTATACCCCAGACCCAGTCCTATACTCCAGACCCAGTCCTATACCCAGACCCAGTCCTATACCCCAGACCCAGTCCTATACCCTCAGACCCAGTCCTATACCTGACTCCAGTCTATACCCCAGACCCAGTCCTATACCCCAGACCCAGTCCTATACCTCCAGACCCAGTCTATACCCCCAGACCCAGTCCTATACCCCAGACCCAGTTCTTACCCCGACCCGTCCTATACCCCAGACCCAGTCTATACCCAGACCCAGTCCTATACCACTACCCAGACCCAGTCCTATACCCCAGACCCAGTCCTATACCCCAGACCCAGTCCTATACCCCAGACCCGGTCCTATACCCCAGACCCCAGTCCTATACCCCGACCCAGTCCTCTATACCTCAGACCCAGTCCTATACCCCAACCGTCCTATACCCCAGACCCAGTCCTATACCTCAGACCCTATACCTCAGACCCAGTCCTATACCTCGACCCAGTCCTATACCCCAGACCCAGTCCTATACCCCAGACCCAGTCCCTATACCCCCAGACCCAGTCCTATACCTCAGACCCAGTCTTATACCCCAGACCCAGTCCTATACCCCAGACCCAGTCCTATACCCCAGACCCAGTCCTATACCCCAGACCCAGTCCTATACCCCAGCGTCCTATACCCCAGACCCAGTCCTATACCCAGACCCAGTCCACCTGTCACCCCAGACCCAGTCCTATACCCCATACCCAGTCTCTATACCCCAGACCCAGTCTATACCCCAGACCCAGTCCTATACCCCAGCCAGTCCAACCCTCTAACCCCAGACTCCTATACCCAGACCCAGTCTATACCCCAGACCCAGTCCCTATACCCCAGACCCAGTCCTATACCCAGACTCCAGTCCTATACCCCAGACCCAGTACCCATACCAGTCCTATACCCCAGCCCTATACCCCAGACCCAGTCCCATACCCCAGACCCAGTCCTATACCCCCGACCCCAGTCCCCTATACCTCAGTCCTCTATACCTCAGACCCAGTCTCTATACCTCAGACCCAGTCCCTATACCTCAGACCCAGTCCTATGCCCTGACAGTCCCCTTACCCAGACCCAGTCCTATACCTCAGACTCCTATACCCCGACCCAGTCTATACCTCAGACTGCCTATACTTCCTGTACCCAGACCCAGTCCTATACCCCAGACCCAGTCCTATACCCCAGCCCCTCAGTCCTATACCCCAACCCAGTCCTATACCCCCAGACCAGTCCCATACCCCAGACCCAGTCCTATACCCCCAGACCAGTCCTATACTCGACCCAGTCCTATACCCTCAACCCAGTCCTATGCCCAGACCCTATACCCAGACCCAGTCCTATACCTCAGACCCAGTCCTATACCCCCAGACCCAGTCCTCACAGACCTATACCTCAGACCCAGTCCTATACCCTCAGACCCAGTCCTATACCCCAGACCCAGTCCTATACCCTCAGACCCAGTCCTATACCCCAGACCCAGTCCTATACCTCAGACCCAGTCCTATACCCCAGACCCAGTCTCTATACCCCAGACCCAGTCCTATACCCCAGACCCAGTCCTATACCCTCAGACCCAGTCCTCTCAGACCCAGTCCTATACCCACCCTATACCTCAGACCCAGTCCCTATACCCCAGACCCAGTCCTATACCCCAGACCCAGTCTCATACCCCAGACCCAGTCCTATACCCCAGACCCAGTCCCTATACCCCAGACCCAGTCCTATACCCCAGACCCAGCCTACTCCCAGACCCAGTCCTATACCCCAGACTCGTCTATACCTCAGACCCAGTCCTATACCCCAGACCCAGTCCTATACCTCAGACCCGTCCTATACCCCAGACCCAGTCCTATACCCCAGACCCAGTCCTATACCCCAGACCCAGTCCTATACCCCAGACCCAGTCCTATGCACCTGCCTATACCTCGACCCAGTCTATACCCCAGACCCAGTCCTATACCCCACCTCCTCGACCCCAGTCTCTATACCCTCAGACCCAGTCCCTATACCTCAGACCCAGTCCTATACCCCAGACCCAGTCCCATACTCCCAGACCCAGTCCTATACCTCCAGACCCAGTCCTATACCTCAGACCCAGTCCTATACCCCAGACCCAGTCCTATACCCCCAGACCCAGTCCTATACCTCAGACCCAGTCCATACCCCAGACCCAGTCCCTATACCCCAGACCCAGTCCTATACCCCAGACCCAGTCCTATACCTCAGCCCCAGTCCTATACCCCAGACCCAGTCCTATACCCCAGACCCAGTCCATACCCTCAGCCCTATACTCCCAGACCAGTCCTATACCCCAGACCCAGTCTCTATACCCCAGACCCAGTCCCTATACCCTGACCCAGTCCCTATACCCCAGACCTATACGACCCAGACCCAGTCCTATACCCTCAGACCCTATACCTCAGACCCAGTCCTATACCCCAGACCCACTATACCTCAGACCCAGTCCCATACCCAGACCCAGTCCTATACCTCCAGACCCAGTCCCTATACCCCAGCCTATACCCTCAGACCCAGTCCTATACCCTCAACCCCAGTCCTATACCCCAGACCCAGTCCTATACCAGACCCCTATACCTCAGACCCAGTCCTATACTGACCCAGTCCTATACGACCTCCAGACCCAGTCCTATACCTCCAGACCCAGTCCTATACCCCAGACCCAGTCCTATACCCCAGACCCAGTCCTATACCCAGACCCAGTCCTATACCTCCAAACCCAGCCCTACACCCCAGACCCAGTCCCATACCCCCAGACCCCAGTCCCTATACCCCAGACCCAGTCTCTGCTAGACCTTACCTCAGCCCAGTCCTATACCTCCAGACCCAGTCCCTATACCCCAGACCCTGCTACAGACCCAGTCCCTATACCTCAGACCCAGTCCTATACCCCATACCCAGTCCTATACCCCAGACTCATCCCTATACTCAGATCTATACCTCAGACCCAGTCCTATACCCAGACTCCTATACCCTCAGACCCAGTCTCCATACTTTACTCAGACCCAGTCTATACCCTCAGACCCGTCCTATACCAGACCCAGTCCTATACCCCCAGACCCAGTCCTGTACCCCACTCTACCCCTAGACCCAGTCCTATACCCCAGACCCGTCCTATACTCCCAGACCCCAGTCCTATACCCCAGACCCAGTCCTATACCCCAGACCCAGTCCTATACCCTCCAGACCCAGTCCTATTCCCCAGACCCAGTCCCTATACCCCAGACCCGTCTATACCTCAGACCCAGTCCTATACCCCAGACCCAGTCTATACCCCACCCAGTCCTATACACCCAGACCCAGTCCTATACCCCAGACCCTATACCTCAGACTCAGTCCTATACCCCAGACCCAGTCCTATACCTCAGACCCAGTCTCTATACCCCAGACCCAGTCCTATACCCCAGACCCAGTCCTATACCCCAGACCCAGTCCTATACCCCAGACCCAGTCCTATACCCTCAGACCCATCCTATACCTCCAGACCCAGTCCTATACCTCAGACCCGTCCTATACCCCAGACCCTATACCTCAGACCCCAGTCTCTATACTCAGACCCAGTCTATACCCCAGACCCAGTCCTATACCTGTAGACCCAGTCCTATACCCCAGACCTACCAGACTCCAGTCTCATCACCTCCCAGACCCAGTCCTATACCCCAGACCCAGTCCTATACCCCAGACCCAGTCCTCATACCCAGCCTCATACTCCCAGACCCAGTCCCATACCAGACCTATACCCCAGACCCAGTCCTATACCCCAGACCCAGTCCTATACCCCAGACCCAGTCCTATACCCCAGACCCAGTCCTATACCCCCAGACCCACCTATACCCTCAGACTCCAGTCCTATACCTCAGACCCAGTCCTATACCCCAGACCCAGTCCTATACCCCCAGACCCAGTCCTATACCCCAGACTATCGACCCAGTCCTATACCCCAGACCCAGTCCTATGCACTCAGACCCAGTCCCATACCTCAGACCCAGTCTATACCCTCAGACCCAGTCCTATACCCTCAGACCCAGTCCCTATACCCTCGACCCAGTCCCTATACCCCAGACCCCAGTCCTATACCCACATCCTACCCAGCTCTATACCTCAGACCCAGTCCTATACCTCAGACCCAGTCCTATACCCCAGACCCAGTCCTATACCCCAGACCCAGTCCTATACCCCAGACTGTCTCTCTATACTCCAGACCCAGTCCTATACCTCAGACCCCAGTCCTATACCTCCAGACCCAGTCCTATACCTCAGACCCAGTCCTATACCTCAGACCCAGTCCTATACTCAGACCCAGTCCTATACCCCAGACCCAGTCCTATACCCCAGACCCAGTCCCTATACCCCAGACCCAGTCCTATACCTCAGACCAGTCCTATACCTCAGACCCAGTCCTATACCCCAGACCCAGTCCTATACCCCAGACCCAGTCTCTATACCCCAGACCCAGTCCTATACCTCCAGACCCAGTCCTATACCCCAGACCCAGTCCTATACCCAGACCCAGTCCTATACCCCAGACCCAGTCCTATACCTCCAGACCCAGTCCCATACCCCAGACCCCTATCCCCAGACCCTGCTCCTCGACCCATTATACCCCAGACCCAGTCCTATACCCCAGACCCATTCCTATACCCAGACCCAGTCCTATACCTCAGACCCAGTCCTATACCTCAGACCCAGTCCCACTATACCTCAGACCCAGTCCTATACCCCAGACCCAGTCCTATACCTCAGACCCAGTCCTATACCCTCAGACTCAACCCAGACCCTATACCTCAGACCCAGTCCTATACCTCAGACCCAGTCCTATACCCCAGACCCAGTCCTATACCCAGACCCAGTCCTATACACTTTTGACCCAGCCCTATACCCCAGACCCAGTCCTATACCCCAGACCCAGTCTCTATACTCCAGACCCAGTCCCTATACCTGACCCATATACCCCAGACCCATCCTATACCTCAGACCCAGTCCTATACCCCAGACCCAGTCCTATACCCCAGACCAGTCCTATACCTCAGACCCAGTCCTATACCCCAGACCTGTTACCTCAGACCCAGTCCCTCAGACCCTTACCTCCAGACCCAGTCTCTCGTCCTCATACCCTTCAGACCCAGTCTCATACTCCAGACCCAGTCCCTATACCCCAGACCCCAGTCCTATACTCTCTATACCCCAGCCCGTCTATACCTCATCCTATACCCCAGACCCAGTCCTATACCCCAGACCCAGTCCTATACCCCAGACCCTATACCCCAGACCCAGTCCTATACCCCCAGACCCAGTCTATACCCCAGACCTATCATCAGACCCAGTCCCTATACCCCAGACCCAGTCTATACCCCAGACCCAGTCCTATACCCAGACCCAGTCTCATACACCTTACCTCAGACCCCCATACCCCATACCCAGTCCTATACCTCCAGACCCCTAGTCCTATACCTTGCTCCTATACCTCAGACCCAGTCCCTATACCTCAGACCTATACCTCAGACCCAGTCCCTATACCCCAGACAGCCTATACCCAGACCCAGTCCCCTACTCAGACCTATACCAGACCCACGTCCTATACCCTCAGACCCAGTCCCTATACCCCAGACCCAGTCCTATACCCCAGACCCAGTCCTATACCCCAGACCCAGTCCTATACCCCAGACCCAGTCCTTACCTCCAGACTCTCCCTATCCTCAAACCCAGTCCTATACCCCAGACCCAGTCTAGTACCCCAGACCAGTCTATACCCCAGACCCAGTCCCTATACCCAGACTACCAAACCTATGCCCACCTCCAGACCCAGTCCTATACCCCAGACCCAGTCCTATACCCAGACCGTCCTATACCTCAGACCCTATACTGACCAGTCCTCATACTCGACCGTCACACCTCATACCTAATTCCCCAGCCCTATACCTCAGACCCAGTCCTATACCTCCAGACCCCAGTCTATACCTCCAGACCCAGTCCTATACCTCAGACCCAGTCCTATACCCCCAGACCCTATCCTCCAGACCTAGTCCTATACCTCCAGACCGTCCTACTCCCCAGACCCGTCCTATACCCCAGACCCAGTCCACCTATACCTCAGACCCAGTCCTATACCTCCAGACCCTCCCTATACCCCAAACCCAGTCCTATACCCGACCCAGTCCTATACCCCAGACCCTCCTATACCTCAGACCCCAGTCCTATACCCTCAGACCCAGTCCTATACCTCACCCTCCTATACCGACCGTCTTCCCTATACCTCAGACCCAGTCCTATACCCCAGACCCCATTTATACCCCAGACCCAGTCCTATACCCCAGACCCAGTCCTATACCCCAGACCCAGTCCAGTCCCCAGACCCAGTCCTATACCTCAGACCCGGTCCTATACCTCAGACCCGTCCTATACACCCAGCCTATACCTCAGACCCCCCAGTCCTATACCTCCACACCATCTATACCCCAGACCCAGCTATACCCCAGACCCAGTCCTATACCTCAGACCCGTCCTATACCTCCAGACCCAGTCCTATACCCCCAGACCCAGTCCCTATACCTCAGACCCAGTCCTATACCCCAGACCCAGTCCTATACCCTCAGACCCAGTCCTATACCCCAGCCCTATACCCTCAGACCCAGTCCTATACCCCCAGACGTCTATACCCCAGACCCAGTCCTATACCCAGACCGTCCTATACCCCAGACCCAGTCCTATACCTCCAGACCCAGTCCTACCCGACCCAGTCCTATACCCTGGGACCTTACCGACCCAGTCCTATACCCCAGACCCAGTCCTATACCCCAGACCAGTCCTATACCCTCAGACCAGTCCCTAACCCAGACCCAGTCCCTCATACCCCAGACCCAGTCCTATACCTCAGACCCAGTCTATACCTCAGACCCAGTCCTATACCCCAACCCAGTCCTATACCTCGGACCCTATACCCCAGACCCAGTCCTATACCCCAGACCCTATACCCCCTCCAGTCCCTATACCCCAGTCCTATACCCCAGACTCCAGTCCTATACCCCAACCCAGTCCTTACCCCCCCAGTCCTATACCCCAGACCCAGTCCACCTCGACCCAGTCTATACCCCAGACCCAGTCCACACCCAGACCCAGTCCTATACCACCCGTCCTATACCCCAGACCCAGTCCTATACCCCAGACCCAGTCCCTATACCGACCCAGTCCTATACCTCGACCTCCTATACCCCCAGACCCGTCCTATACCCCAGACCCCTATACCCCCCAGACCCAGTCCTATACCCCACTATACCTCAGACCCTATATTCCCCAGACCCAGTCCTATACCTCGACCCAGTCCTATACCCCATTTACCCTGACCATCCCTATACCTCAGACCCAGCCCTATACCCCAGACCCAGTCCTATACCCCAGACCCCAGTCCCTATACCCCACTTATACCTCCAGACCCAGTCCTGTACCCAGACCCAGTCCTATACCCAGACCGTCCTTCACCCAGCTATACAGACCCTCCTATACCTCGACCCGTCCTATACCCCAGACCTATACCCCAGACCCAGTCCTATACCCCAGACCCAGTCCCTATACCCCAGACCCAGTCCTACCTACCCAGACCTATACCTCAGACCCAGTCCTATCACCCCAGACCCAGTCCTTTCCTCACTTGGCCCCCAGACCCAGTCTCATCCTCAGACCCTATACCTCAGACTCCTATCCAGACCCACCGCTCCTTGCTCCACCTCCCCCAGACCCAGTCCTATACCTCAGACCCAGTCCTATCCCCCCCGACCCTATACCAGACCTTATACTGACTCCTATACCCCGACACCTATACCCTCCAGTCCTATACCCCAGACCCAGTCCCTCATATACCCCAGACCAGTCCTTATACTTCCCCAGACCCTCCTATACCCAGACCCTATACCCCAGACCCAGTCCTATACCCCAGACCCCAACAGTCCCTATACCCCAGACCCAGTCCTATACCCCACACCCGTCCTACTTCCAGACCCTATACCTCAGACCCAGTCCTACTCCTCAGACCCAGTCCTATCACCCCAGACCCAGTCCCATACCCCAGACCATCTACCTCAGACCCAGTCCTATACTTCCCAGACCCTCCTATACCCCAGACCCTCCTATACCTAACCAGTCCTATCCCTCAGACCCAGTCCTTACGCTCCAGACCCCAGTCCTATACCCCAGACCCAGTCCATACCCCGGGTAGACCCAGTCCTATACCCCAGACCCAGTCCCTATACCCCAGACCCAGTCTATACCCCCAGACCCTATCCGACCTCTCCAGCCCTATACCCCAGACCCAGTCCTATACCCCAGACCCCCTAATCTCCTATACCTCAGACCCTATACCCCATACCCTGTACCCACCCAATCCTATACCTCAGACCCTATCGCCCCAGACCCCAATCCTATACACCCCAGACCCAGTCCTATACCTCAGACCCCTATACCTCAGACCCGTCCTATACCTCAACCTATGCCTCAGGCCCGTCTAACCTCAGCATTCCACTCACACTCAACCCATCCTATACCTCAGCCCGTCCTATACCCCAACCCTCATACCTTCCCCGACCCATCCTATACCCACAGACTGATCCTATACCCCAGACCCCCCGGCCCTAATACAACCATCCGCCTACCCCGGCCTCCCATACCCCCTCCAACCCCCCTGCCCCTTCTATACCTCAGCCCGTCTAACCCCACCACCCGTCCTAACCATTTACCCCCATCTATACCTCCTCCAGCATCCTTACCCCCTATACCCCAGACCCATACTAGACCACCCTATACCCCAACCCAGTCCCTACTCCCCAATCTATACTCCACCTCCCCCAGACCCTCTACCCCAACCCTCCTCCCCACACCAATCTCTATAACCCCAGCCCAGTCTGCCACCAACTCATACCCCAGCAGTCCTATACTCAGTCCCCAGTCCTATACCCTCAAAGCCCGTCTACCTCCAGACCCCAGTCCTACACCTCCAACCCATCCACATACCCCGACCCTATACCTCAGGCCCATACCTCATTCAACTCTATACCCCAGACCCAGGTCCTATACCTCCAGACCCATCCTATACCCCAGACCCATACTAACTTCCCCAGACCAGTCCTGTCACCTCCAGACAGTCCCCCCTCAATCCTCCCTCCACCTTCACTTCTATACACACAGCTATACCTCCAACCCTCTTACCCCATTTACTCAACCAGTCCTATCCTCAACTATCTATACCACAGACCCAGTCCTATACCTCAGACCCAGTCCTATACACTCAACCCAGTCCTATACCCCAGACCCAGTCCTATACCTCCAGACCCAGTCCTACTACCCCAGACCCAGTCTATCCTCAGCCAGTCCTAACCCCGCCCTCCTATACCCTCAACCCTCCTCACCCAACATCCTATACATACCCCACAACTAACCACCTATACCCCACCCATCCTACTACCCCAGACCCCTCTACCCCAGACCCCATTCTATACCCCACCTCTATACCTCAGACCCATCCTATACCCCAACCCAATCCTATACCCCCCCAACTCTATACACTCAACCCAGTCCTATACCCTCAACCCATCCTATACCCCAACCCGTCCTATACCCCACTCATTCCAACCCTACCTCAACCCTCCCTCCTTCCCCACCCATCCTACCCCCCCACTATACCTCAGCCCTATACCTCAGACCCATCCATACCCCAGCCCAGTCCTGCCCAAACCCTGTACCTCAGATTCCCCATACCACCTCCCAGGCCCTCCTAACTGCCCAACCCATCCACTATACCCCAATACCCAGTCCTATACCCACAACCAGTCTATACCCCAGGCCCCAGTCTATTACCCCAGACCCGTCCTATCCCAGGCCCAGTCCTATACCCCAACTATCCTCCCCAGTCCTATCCTCCAACCCCATCCTATACCTCCAACCCAGTCCCTGCCTCTCAGACCCGTCTGTCCCATGCCTCCATCACCGGTCCTACCAACACATCCACCCCAGTCCTATACCTCAGGCATTCCCTGCCCCATACCAGTCCTATACTAGACCCCAGTCCCTATACCCCCAGACCCAGTCCTATACCCCAGACCCAGTCCTATACCCCAATCGGTCTATACCCCAGACCCCGTCCTATACCCTCAGACCCAGTCCTCCCCAGACCTCCTCCTCAACCTCCTATATCCAACCCTCCTATACCCCAATCCTTCACCCCTTCCTCTTCACCTATCCCATCCTCTATCCCATCCTATACCCGACCCTCCCACATACCCCAACCCATCCTTCCTCAACCCCAGTCCTACCTACCTCAACCTCCTCCTTCCCATCTATACCCCACCTCCTCTTTACCCATTCACCATACCCCAACCCATCCTATACCCCAGACCCAGTCCTGTCCTCAGACCCAGTCCTATCACCCCAGACCCAGTCCTATGCCCTCAGCCCAGTCCTTACCCACCCTCTCCCCCCATTCCCTCACACCCGATCCCTATCACTCCCTCCTATCCTCCATCTATACCCAACTTTCCCCATCCTATACCCCAACCCATCCTATACCCCAATTCCCAGTCCTACTCCTCAGACCATCTACCACTCACTATCCTATACCCCCAGACCCAGTCCTATACCTCAGACCCAGTCCTATACCCCAACCAGTCCTTCCCCCCAACCCTATACCTCCAGACCCGTCCTACCACCTCAACCCATCACCATACCCCCAGCCGAGTCTATACTCGACCCTTACCTCCAACCTCCTCTACACTCAACCCTATATTTTCAATCCTATACCCCAACCCACTCTACCCCAGCCTCCTTACCTCCACCTCATACTCAGTCCTCCTACCCCAACCCTCCTCCCCAACCCATCCCTATACCCCAGACCCATCATATACACTCCAGCCTTTTTACCCCCGTCTATACCCCAACCCATCCTATCCCAAACCTATACCCCAACTTTTACCCATCCTTCTCAGACCTATACCCCAGACCCATCCCTACTACACTCCAGATCCCTCCCTATCCCCAACCCATCCTACACCCTAACCTCTACCCCAGACTTCACCCTCTACACTCCAGACCCTACACCTCGGGCCCTATACCCCAACCCGTCCTATACCCCTACCTATACCTCCACCTATACCCCAACCCATCCTATACCTCAACACCCCCCCACCCTATACCCCAACCCAGTCCCTCTATACCCCCAACCCAGTCCTATACCCCAGACCCTATACACTCAGACCCTATACCCCAGACCCCAGGTCCTATACCTCAGACCCAGTCCCTATCACCCCAACCCAGTCCTATACCCCAGACCCAGTCCCTATACTCCAGACCCAGCCCTATACCCCAGACCATCCTATACCCCAACCCATCCTACCACCCCACCTATCTCAACCCTATGCCCCCAACCCCCATCCTATACACTCAGACCCACCCTATACCCCAACCCCTCCTATACCTCAACCCATACCTCCCCAACCCCTATACCCAACCATCTTCCCACTTACCTCAACCTATACCCTACCCCAATCCCTATACCCCCAACCCAGTCCTATACCCCAGACAGTTCCCTATCACCTCAACCCATCCCACAACCCACCCCTATACACTCAGACCCAGCCCTATACCCCCAACCCACTATACCTCAACCCTCCTCACTCCAGACCCAATCCTCCTTCCTTCTATACCTCAGAATCCCTCTCCTCTCTCCATACCCCAACCTCCTATACCCCAACCCGTCCTATACCTCTCAGCCCATCCTATACCTCAACCCATCCTATACACTCAGAGTCCTATCCCCCACTACCTCCTACCACTAGGCCCAGTCCTATACCTCAGACCCTATACCTCCAGACCCAGTCCTCACCCCCAGACCAGTTCCTATACCCCAACCGGTCATCTATGCCCCAGACCCATCACCCTCTTCCTAGACAGTCCCTATAACCCAAACCACACACTCCCTATACCTCAGGCCCATCCTATACCCACTCCCTGCTCATACAACCCAGTCCATCATACCCCCAACCCAGTCTATACCCTGCCCCAACCCATCCTATATCCCCAGACCCGTCCTCCATACCCCCAGACCCAGTCCTATACCTCAGACCCAGTCCTATACCCCAACTGATCCCTATACCTCCAGACCTTACCCCAGTCCCTGTCCTACCCCAACCCATCCAACCATACCTCAACCCATCCTAACCCCCCCAACCCAGTCCTATACCCCAGTTCGTCCTATACCCCAGACCGTCAGTCCATACTCCAGACCCAGTCCTATACCCCAGACCCAGTCCTATACTCCAGACCCATCCTATACCCCAACCCATCCTATACCCCAGACCCAGTCCTATACCCCAACCCCAATCCTATACCCCAGACCCGGTCCTATACCCCAGACCCAGTCCTATGCCCCAACCCGTCCTATACTCAACCATCCTATACTCCACCTTCCAACCCAGTCCTTCACCCCACCCGTCCTTCCTCCAACCCATTCTCAGCCTCTATCCTCAGACCCTATACCTCAGACCCAGTCCCATACCCACCCGTCTCTATACCCCCAACCCGATCCTTACCCCAGGCCCGGTCTATACCCCCAACCCATTCCATACCTCCAGATACCCTCCTACAACCCAGTCCTATACCCCCAACCCTCCTTCAACCCATCACCTACCCCCAGACCCAGTCCTATACCCCATTTGATCCCTATACCCAACCCCCTCCTATACCAACCCATCCCTACCCCGACCCATCCTATACCTCAACCCTCTTCCTCTAACCCATCCCTATACCCCCAACCCAAGTCCTATAACCTCAACCCACATACCCCGACCATCCTCTCCCCCTCATTCCCTATACCCACCTCTATCCCCAGCCCCTCCCTACTGCCCACCCATCTTACCCCAACCCAGTCCCTATACCCCAGACCCAGTCCTATGCCCCCCAGCCATCCTACATGCCCCCGGCCTTATACCTCCAACCCATCCTATACCCCAGACCTCTACACTCACCCATCCACATACCCACCTCCCCCTTCCCCAACCCATCACCATACCCAACCGTCTATACCCCCAACCTCTACCCCAACCCCCTTCCCCTCATACCCCATCGTCCTATTTTACCACTTCCACCCATGCTAACCCTATCATACCCCCCCCTACCCCAACCCTACCCCCCCCCCAGACCCAGTCCTATACCCACAGACCCCACCCTATACCCCCAGACCCATTCCTAACCACCCAGACCCTTACCCCAGACCAGTCCTACTACCCCACCCTTCCCTATACCCCAGACCCGTCCCTCATACTCAACCCATTCTATACCCCAACCTATACCCCACCTATACCTCAGACCCAGTCCTATACCCCGGACCCAATCCCTATACCCCCAGACCCATCCTATACCCCAGACCCTATACCCCAGCCCCAGTCCTAACCCCACGCTTCTATACCCCCAGACCCAGTCCTATAACTCCAGACCCAGTCCCTGCCCCCAACTCTTACCCCAACCCAGTCACCATACCCCCAGGGCCCAGTCCTATACCCCCAGGCCCGTCCTATACCTCAGACCCTATACCCCAGACCCCAGTCCTATACCTCAGCCCAGTCCTATACCCTCCAGACCCAATCCTATACCCCAGACCCAGTCCTATACCTCAGACCCAGTCCTATACCCCAACCCCATCCTATACCCCAACCCAGTCCTTTACCTCAACCCAGTCTTCCCTCAGACCCTCCTATACCTCAGACCCCAGTCCTATACCCCAGACCCGGTCATATCCCCCCCAGACCCATCCTTACACTCAGACCCAGTCCTATACCCCCAGACCCATCTATACCCCAACCCAGTCCCTATGCCCCAGACCCAGTCCTATACCCCCGGCCCTATACCTCAGACCCAGTCCTATACCCCAACCCTATACCCCAACCCAGTCCCTTACCCCAACCCATCCTCTAGACCCTATACCCCAACCCATCCTATCACCCCCAGCCTATACCCCAACTGCATCCTATACCCCCCAACCCCAGTCCTATACCCCCAACCCTATCACCCCAACCCAGTCCTATACCTCAGACCTATACCCCAGACCCCAGTCCTATACCTCCAGACCCAAGTCCCTATACCCCCAGACCCAATCCTATACCCCAACCCAGTCCTATACCCACCCCCCCAATCTACACCCCAACCCAGTCCTTCACCCCAGACCCGTCCACTACCTCCACCCCTCCATACCCATCCCATACCTCAACTTCCTCACCCATCCTTTTCCCCCCCACCTATCCTCACCTATACCCGTCCACCCTTCCCCAACCCGTCCTATACCCCAACCTCCTATCACTCCAGACCCAGTCCTATGCCTCAGACCCAGTCCTATACCTCAGACCCGTCCTTTCCTCCTCCCCAGACCCATCCTATAACCCAACCCCCTTCCTCCAGACCCAGTCCTCTGCCTCAGTCCCCAGTCCTATACCTCCAGACCCATTCCCATACCTCAGGCCCAGTCCTATACACTCAGCCCATCACCATACCCCCAACTTCTCTCCCAACCCAATCCCACTAGCATCCGGGCCCTATACACGGGCCCAGTCCTATACCTCAACCCATCCCCCCCCCCCTCCCTATACCCCAGACCCGGTCCTATACCCCAGACCCAGTCCTATGCCTCAGACCCAGTCTCCACTTGCCTCCCAGGCCCAGTCCTATACCTCAGACCCAGTCCTATACCCCCAGACCACCTTTCAGACCTATCCACCCCTCCATACCCCAGACCCTATACCTCAGACCCAGTCCTCCACCCCAGACCCAGTCCTTACACTCCAGACCCAGTCCTATCACCCCAGACCCAGTCCCAGCATCCCCCCCCCCGTATCCTATACCTCCAGACCCATCCTATACCCCAACCCATCCTATACCTCCGCTCTAATACCCCAACCCATCCCCTCTCATACATACCCCCTTCCCAACCTCCCTTCTCTTCCCCAGAGTCCCCCCCACCTATACCCCAGCTAGGCCCATCCTATACCCCCAACCCATCACTCCCCCAGAGCCCATCCTATACCCCAGACCCAGTCCTATACCCCAGACCTATATGCTGCTAACCCATCTCTCTTCTCAGACCCAGTCCTATACCCCAACCCCAGTCCTGCTCCCCCAGCCCATCCCTATACCCAGACCCAGTCTCCTTAACCCGTCCTATACACAGACCCTATCCCCTCCTCAGCCATCCTATACCCCCCTATACCTCCAGGCCCATTCTCTCCCCCACCTCTCCCATACCCCAACCCTCCTATATCCCATTCCTCCCCAGCCTATACCTCAATTTATACCCCATCTTGCCCATCTATACCCCAACCCATCCTATACCCCAACCCTCCTATACCCCAACCCCAGTCCCTCCCACCTTCCTCAGACCCAGTCCCTTACCTCCAGCATTTTCTTCCCTCCCCCAACCCATCCACCCCCCCCCAGACCCTTCCCCCCCACCTTCCCCACCCCCCCAACCCATCTCTGCCCCAACCCCCGTCCTGCCCCAGGCCTATCCCTGCCCTACTATACCTCAACTCCTATTTCCTATACCTCACCCAGACCCATCCACCCACTAGACCCCAGTCCCCTGCCACCCCCCTTCCTCAGACCCAGTCCTATACCCCACCCTAGTCCTACCCCCCAGTCTATTTCTCAACCTTATACCTCACACCCATCCCTATACCTCCAACCCATCCTATACCTCCAGACCCAGTCCTATACCCTCAACCCAGTCCTATACCCCAGACCCAGTCCTATACCTCAGCCCCCCTATCCCCCCCAACCCAGTCCCCTACACTCCCTCTATACCCCACCCTCTATACCTCAGACCCCAGTCCCTTACCCCACTCTATACCTCAGACCCATCCTATACCTCCAACCCTCCTTATTCCCAATTCATCCTATACCCCAACCCAATCCTATACTCCACCTATCACTCCGACCCCTGTCTCAGCCTCTCTCCCCCCCAGACCCCAGTCCTATACCCCCACCCAGTCCTATACCCCAACCCAGTTCTATCCCCCCCCTTCCAGTCTATTTTTTTCCTATACCCCACCTCTATACCCCTCCTTCCTTCACAGTCCCTATACCCCAACCATCCCATCCACCATTCATACCCACATCCCTACCCACTTTCCCTATACCTCCAGGCCCGTCCATACCTCAACCCATCCTATACCCCCCCCTGCCCCTATACCTCAACCCTTCTATACCTCAGACCCTACCCCAGACCCAGTCCTATACCCCCCACCCCTTCCTCCCCCTTCCCCAGACCCAGTCACCATACCTCAGACCCAGTCCCTGCCACCCCAGACCCAGTCCTGCACCCAACACAGTCCCTGTACCCCAACCTATTACTCAGACCCAGTCCTATACCCTATCCAACCATCATATCCCATACCCCACCCCATCTATACCCCCCTCCCCCAGACCCAGTCCTATACCTCAGACCCATCCCTATACCCCAACCCAGTCTAACCTCCAGCCCATCCTAACCTTTCTTCGCCATTTTTCAGTTTTCCCACCTATTCTATTACCATCCTTACCCCCTACCCTCCTCCTATACCTCAACCCTTCTACTTCCATCCTTACCCCCATCCTAACCCCCTTAGACTCTATCCCCAGCCTTCCCATCCCCCCTCTCCACAGACCCATCCTATACCCCAGACCCAGTCCTATCCCCAACCCATCCTATACCCCGATGTCTACTTTTTCTCCCCCTTACCCATCCTCCCCCTCCTCCCCCATCACCTTACTGGGCCCGGTCACTGCTTTGAATGTCCACCATACCTAACACTCCTCCCCATCCCTCCCTATACCCCAACCCATCCTATACCCCAGACCCCATCCTATACCCCAACCCCTACCTCAACCCCTATACCCCAACCATCCTATACTCCAACCCTATACCCCAACCCATCCTCCATCCTCAACCCTCTTCCCCAGACCCATCCTTTTCCAGTCCTATCCTCTTCCCGTTCAGTCCTATATCGCCACCCCTTCCCCCCCCTCCCCTACTACCTCCAACCCATCCTATACCCCAACCCTATACCTCAGACCCTTCTATACCCCAACCCATCCCTATTCCTCACCCAGCCCTATACCCCAGACCCTATGGGACCGGTCTGCCCACCAACCGTCCTGTACCTCCAGACTGATCCTCCCCAACTTCCCCAGACCCTATCCTCCCAGACCCAGTCTATACCACACCAATCCTCTCAGACTTCCCTGTCCCCAACCCTCTCCCCAGACCTTACCCCCCCAGACCCATCTACCCCCGTACATACCTCAGTCTATCACCCCAACCCATCCTATACCCCAACCATCCCCTGCCTTATGCCCCAACCCAGTCTAACTTCCTCAGTATCACTCCAGACCCATCCTATACCTCAACCCTATGCCCCCCCCTGCTACCCCAACCCAGTCCTATACCTACCTACCTCAGACTATACCTCAACCCCATCCTATACCTCAACCCATCCCTATCCCAACCCAGCCCTATACCTCAGACCCAGTCCTACACACAGACCCATCCTATCCTCAACCCTTCTTTCCCCTTCTTACCTCCAGCCCTATACTCGGGCCCAGTCCTATGCCCCAGACCCAGTCCTCCACACCCAGACCCAGTCCTGCCCCAGACCTCCAGTCCCTATACCTCAGGCCCAGTCCTATACCCAGACCAGTCCTATACCCCACCCTCTATACCCCCAGACCCAGTCCTATACCCCAGACCCAGTCCTATACCTCCAGACCCATCCTATACCTCAACCATCCTTCTCAACCCATCCTATACCTCAACATCCTATATCCTATCATACACTCCAACCCTTACCTCAGACCCATCCTATACCTACAACCCAGTCTATACCCCAGACCAGTCCTCTGTCCCAGACCCCGTCCTATACCTGGGCCCGGTCACCTTACTTTGACCAGCTCCATACCTAACCCACTCCATACCTAACTTAGATCCATTCTAAACCAGCTCCATACCTAACCATCCTCCTAACCCAGTCCATACCTAACCCAGATCCATACTAACCCATCTCCATACTACTTAGATCCATTTCCTAACCCAGCTCCTTACTAACCCAGATCCATACCTATTGGCTCCATGCCTAGCAGATCCATACTAAGCGGCTCATACCTAGCGCTCCTTACTAACCCAGATCCATTTCTAACCCAGCTCCATACTAACTGACTCCATACCTAGCAGTACCTTTTCTTGGTCCATACCTACTTCACTCCACTTTTCAGCGGCTCCATACCTATGCTTGGGTCCCTTACTAACCCAATCCTGTACTGCTGCTCCATACCTAGCGAAATAAATGCCTAGGCCAGTCATGCCTGCAAACCGTTTCTGTGGCGGTATGCCTACACTCAGCGCTGGCGATCCCCTGGCACCATGCCTGGCGGCTCCATGCCTGGCGGCTCGTACTGCTTTGGCTCCGTTCTTGGCGGTCATGCCTGGCGATAAGTACTGGCCGGATCCATGCCTGGCGGCTCCATTGCCTGGCGACTCCCGTTTCCTGAAAGCCACTCCTTACCTAGCCGTCGTTCCTAACTGGTCCTTACCTAGCAGCTCCATGCCTATTACTCCATGCCCCTAACTGACTCCATTACTATTTAGATCCATTCTAACCCAGCTCATACTAACTGACTCCATACTAACTAGATCCATTTCCTAACTTGACTCCATGCCTATTTGGATCATTCTGTGGCTCCTTCTTCTTCGGCTCCATACCCTGACGGCTCTGTGCCACAGCGACAAGCGCCTGGCAGCATGCCTGGCTTGGCTCCACATGCCCTGGCCCGGCTCCATGCTCTTGGATCACACTACAACTACTCCCATGCCTGGCGGCTCCATGCCTAGGCAAACAGCCACCTAGCAGCTCATTTCCTATTTGACTCCTTTAAAACGACTCCATACCTAGCAGATCCATACTAGCAGCTCCATGCCTGGCAGCTCCTTACTAACCCACTCCATACCCCTAACTAGCTCATTTCCTAACTGACTCCATACTATTGACTCCACTTCTTGAATCCTTACTAACTACTCCCTTCTTGGCTCCATTTCCTAACGCTCCACTTCTTGACTCCACTTCTTAGATCCGTTTTCCTAACTCAGCTCCTTTACCTGGCGGATCGTTTCCTAGGCCAAATAAAGCACTGGCTTGGATCCGACTGCTTCAAACCATTGCACATTACGGATCCGAAATGGCCATACTGGCAGATCATACCTAACTACTCCTTGCCCTAGCGGCTCCATACTAACCCAATCCATTCTAGCTTGTCAAGTACCTGCTTAGCTCCATACCTAACCCAACTCTATACCTGGCAGCTCCACCCTTTCTTGGCTCCACTTCCTATTGAATCATACACACTGACTCCATACCTAGCTAGCTCGTTCTAAACCAGCTCATACTATTGGCTCCGTTCTAGCAGATAGCCCTAACTGGCTCCATACTACTTCAATCATACTAACCCGGCTCATACTAGCCCCAGATCCATTTCTAACCCAGCTCCATACCTATTGTCCATACTAGCTTGAATCCATTTCCACAACCCACTCCATACTATTTGAATCATTCCTAACTTGTCCATACCCTAGCAGCTCGCCCTATTTATATATACACACTTGGCTCCATACCTAGCAGAAACCATGCCTGACACCCTTCTTGGCTCAAAAGCACTAGCGAAATCACAGCCCTTTCTTTGGCTCCGCTTGCCTGGCAGCTCATGCCTAGAGCGGCTCCATTGCCTGGCAGCTCAGTTCTGCAATCCACTTCTACACCTGGCAGCTCCATGCTTGGATCCATGCACCTAGCGGCTCCTTTTCTGGCAGGGTCCATTTCTAGAGCCCGGCTCATGCCTGGCAGATCCGGACCTGGCGAAAATAAAAGCACTGGCCAGATCCAGAAATATATACTCTTGGATCACCTACCTCCATACCCCTCAACTCCATACTATTATCCATTTCTTATTCCCTTTTCTTGGCTCCATACCTATTGACTCTATACCTAGCAGCTCCATACCCTAGCTGCTCCATACCTATTAGTCACATACCTATTTAGATCCATACTAACCCAGCCATTACCTGTGACTCCATACCTAAACCACTCCATACCTAACCCAGGCTCCATTTCCTAATGACTCCATACCTAACCCCTCCATACCTAACCCCAGATCCATACTATTGCTCCATACTATTACAAAAACACCTACTTCAAACTCCTTCTAACCCACTCCATTTCCTAACTTGCTCATACCTAGCCGGCTCACTGCCTAACCCGATCATCCTGCTTATACATCTAGCTTGGCTCCGTTTTCTAAACCGACTCCATACCTAACACTCCCGTTTCCCTAGCAGGTCACGCCACCTAGCAGCTCCATACCTAGCAGCTCCATACCTAACCCAGCTCATACCTAACGATCCATCCTAACCCGGCTCCCTTACCTAACGGCTCACTTCTTGGAGTCACATTCTAAACCGCTCCATACTGGCAGTCAGACTAACGGCTCCCTTCACGGCCCAGATCCAGGAAGTAGCGCCACTGTGAGTCAGACCTAGCACTGGCTTCCTCAAGGATACTCTTACTTGTATTTCTGTCTATCAAGCTGGTATGGGGGTGATGGTGTGGGATAGATACAGTGCATTCAGGTATTCAGACCCTTGACTTCATTTTGTGATGTTACAGCCTTATTCTAAATGGATTAAATACAAATGTTTCCTCATCAATCTACACAATGCCCCATATTGTCTTTGAAGTGAAAATAGATTTTAGAAAACAGATGCCGTCATTCGTGGTAAATAGAGATCAGGTGCATCTGTTTCCATTGATCGTCGGCAAAACGTGCGTGA